>NC_135216.1:17400931-17423431 GCF_052324685.1 Brachyhypopomus gauderio | reverse complement strand
TAGCTCCTGGCTCATGGCCTCCCTCTGGTGACCACTGACTGGCACTGCAATCCACCTGTTCCATCTTCTACCTATTTAGCCAGGACAGGACAGATAAACTGTGATGTTTATGGCACTATGTTCACTTGAAAAATTGTTTTTGAAAATTAATTGACTGAAGAGTCCACTTTTCAGAGGTTGTGTGGATGTTTAGTGGATGTTTGAATAGTTTTTTTTATTTTTTTATTGAGCCACTGTTTACTTCAAACACAGCTGGGAGTTGTTTCTCACTTTTATAATGTAAAGTTTGTCATATTCTGCTAAGCTGTGAGGACAGGTCAAGTTATCACAACAACCGAATGTGAAAATACAGGCTGTAGAAAGACTAATACATCTGTTAACACCTTCAAAGCTCGAACACAGATTTAGAACAGGGAACAGTACAAAAGCTTGTGAAATTGCCTGTGATTCATTCCATCTTTAACTTTTGTTCACCCTTCTCTAATTGAGTAGAAGTAATTTCTTCAGTTCTTTACGATGAGATCCTGCACTCAGTGCATTGTTTGAAACTTGGTAAGATCTTTTGTTTATTCTGTGAAGATCCAGAACTGTCTTCCTGCAGCTCAACTGACGTCAGAGAGTGAGTAAAGCTTCCTCTTGTGAGTCGTCCCTAATAACACAGGCGTCAAATCACACCACAATTCATCACTTTGTCTGCTGTCTGATTGCGCAGTTCACCATCTACTACTGCTAGTCATGTCCCCCTAATTATTGCCTGAAGAGGAGGTCTTGGTCACCATGGAACTTAGCACTTAAATGAAGGGCAGAGTGGAAAATAGATTTCTCCCAGCACTGCAAAGTGCGTGGTGTGAATATAAAATGAATCCAATTCCTCTGCTCTTATTGGTGGTTTTCACTACACAGTGTTGAGGGCAAAACAGATGTCACTTTTACACTGTCTTTCCATTGCTTGGTTTGCATGTACAGTTTAAATATCAGAAAACCGAGGGTGTAGCTGGTTGGAATGCTCTCCTCGTCTTCTGTCCTGTCCTCTCTCTACAACGAGGCAGCGTGTGACCTTGGAGCCGATAAGTACAGTATGAGGAGTTGCGATTCAAGTGAGAGGTTGACCATGAGCTTCAACTGCTGCGCTGTACTCCCCTGCGAGGACGGTAACTGCATTTGTATGTATACTAGATGCTGGGTCCTTTGTTTTCCCATTTGACTATATGAAAGAACATAGCATACAAGATATGAACGTGTATCGTCAGGCATTCAAAGTCTCAGCAGAAAGAACTCAGAGCAGATGGAGGAGAAGGCCTTAAAGGGCCTTAGGGTGCTTCAGTCAAGGGCTTTATTTGCCTGAATAAGATAGTTGTAGTGAGAGAGCTTTTGAGACAACAGAGTACAAGGAATTAGAGTGGCGTCTAGGTTATGTAAAGGTTCCCTAAATTCTGCCTGACAGACTGCTCACTCAGAGCCATTGGGAAGGTTCTCTTCCACCCAGACAACACAACACCCTGCACCTAGAAATCCACACCACACAGTCCCATGAGCTTTCTGTGAGCCACAAGTTTAATCTGTTCTGTTTAGCAGACATTATTCAAAGTTTTGTTGTCATCGTAACCCTTTTAATCAAGATGTAATTTGAATACCATCTTCCGTGAAAGGAAACTGAAAGCAAACAATATCTGCCTCCTAGTTGTCATGGAAACACAACTGACAAAATGTGGGGCAACTTGATTGTGTTTCTGCATGGGTCCACTGATTAGCCATAAAGTGATTTGTGTCCATAGTCAAAATGTCCAACAGGTGCCACACATGCCATGCCCTTAGTAACAGGAAATCATTTGAACTTGAGATTTCTCAAGTAATGAGAGGCTTCTTTTAAAAACTTTGAGAGCCTGTCACACTGCAATAAACACTAACAAAACCAACACTAAACATTATAATAATAGTGTTGCGCATGTAGCGCCTAACAAATATCCATAACTAACATACACGGCGATAGATTCACAAAGACGAGCAACGTTGACAACATCGACACTCGTAAACATAAACGAGCATCCAAGTGCACTGCATGACGTTGACGAGACGAGACACAGGTGAGACAGATGAACATACACACGTTGAACCACACCCAAAGGACATACATATAAGGACAATAAACAGACGCAGACCACACATACACATGCCCAGGGGAGGGGTCAGTGACTATTCAGTGACACCAGCATTAAAACATTCTAACTAACACTAAACATTCTAGCCAACAGTTAACATATTAACAAGCACTAAACATTCTAACTAACACTAAACATTCTAGCCAACAGTTAACATATTACCAAACACTAAACAATCTAATCAACAGTTAACTTATTAACCAACAATAAACATTCTAATCAACGTTAAACATTCTAACCAAGACTAAACAATTCAAACCAAAATCTTAACATTCTACCCAACATTAAACATTCTACCCAAAACAAAAAATTATAACAGACACTAAACATTCTAACCAACAGTAAAGGCACAGTAAGATGGTATTAAATTACAGATTATACTAGCAAGGTATTCAAATATTGAAATTAGAAGTCTGCAAAGAAAAAAAGCTTACCCATCAGCTTAAAGGTCACAGGCACAGTGTCTCATTATGAGCAGAATGAAACATGGGGTCTGGCTAAGTGACCCTCAGAGATACAGTATGAATCCCTAAGCTTAGGGATTGTTATAAAGTAATTCTTCTAAAATGTATAATAAAAAGATGTGAAGCTATGCGTAACTAAATCAATTTCACTAGAATTTCACAGTGAAATCGTTGGTGTAGTTCTCCAATCCAATCACCTAAATATTATTTGATTTTTTTAAATCATGACTTGATGTTCACCAAGCAGTCTAGACATTGTGCTGTATGAAAACAGTATCAATAGTTCTTTCTGATGGAGATTTTCTGCAGCAGGACAAATGTGGAGGAATCGCAGGCGCTGAGGAACAGGCATTCTCAGTGCCTGTATACATCAGCTATTGTATTAACCATGTGAATGTGAACAAACACATGTAGATATTCTATTATCTAAAGGCTTGGACCAACAATGAGACTGAAAGCACAAGACAGAGCCTACAGGTTTGGCAACACTGTTGCCAGGGGCAACCAGAAAAAAAAAGTCAAAAAGCCTGTGAAACTGGCACAGAGGCAGAAGATCGAGGACCAGTTCACAAGTACAGCCTGCAGCATCGATGGCAAGACGTCCAGTTCCCTGTTAACTTTCATAACAGCAACTGTACAACCCCCCCAGTGCAGTGATGCTTCAGTGGCTGAGGGGCTTCAGAAGGCCCAGAACACAGCCCAGAGCCCGGCCCTCCACGTACACCACAGACACATGACATGAGATGGCTGCTCTGCAGTGTGAGCTCCAGGAAGTCTGCAGATCCGATCCGAATCCCCGAATGCTGAAAGGCTGTTCGGCTGGCGGAGGCGTCCACCTGCATTTTCAGCATGTCTTTGTCACAGGCTGTTGTCTCCAATTGCTTCAAAACTTCTAGCACTGTTGCTTTGCCAAAGAGATCAGCTGCTAAGCGCCATCTTGTCATACTCACCTCGACAGTCATGTGGTGCTTTGAGAGACTGCTACAAACACACTAAAGCAAACGCCCTTCACACCACTCTAACCCACCCAAGACTCCCAAATACATATGTGTAGATGCTATTAAATGACTACAGAATGGCATTCGATACAATCATATGCAGCAAACTGATCTGCAAGCTCCAGGATCCGGTCATCACCCCACACCACTGCACCTGGATCTATGCTTGTTCAGTCTGACACAGAACACACGGCTCCAGTCTAATACCAGACCATGGTGCTTCTTGGGGCGGCGTACTGAGTGGCCTCTTCTGCTTCCTTCTCATCCATGACAAACACCATTATAAGGTCTGTGGCCAACGTCACAGTGATGGGGTTGGTCTCCGATAACAATGAGTCTCCTCTCAGAGAGGGGGCTCAGCACCTGGTGAGGTGCTGTTCAGACTAATGCATCTATTAACACCTGCAAGACCACGGAGCCTTTACTCGACTTCAGGAAAGGTGATGGACACACTCCACTCTCCATCAATGGAGGCGTGTTAGAAAGAGGCTTCAGGTTCCTGGGTGTCCAGCCGGGAGAGGATGTCTCATGGACGGGCGGAACCACAGCACTGATAAAGAAGACTGAGGTTGCTAAAGAAAGTAAACATTGTGAGCATGTTTGTGCTACATCTCCACATGGTCCATCAGCAGTGCGGCTGCAGGCACATCAGCTCTGTAGTGAGTCATCAGCTGCACCTAGACACACAATAGAACCCAGCTGCCCCCATTCAAAACAACACAGAGCTCCTGCTGTCTCCATAGAGCCATCACCATTTGCCCCCTACACACCCCTGCCTCCACCTTCTCACTCTCCTGTCCTCTGGGTGGCGCTATAGGATCACCAACACTTGCACTTTCAGATTGAGGAGCAGTTTCAATCCTAGTGCAATATCTCTCCTGAACCCATCCGCCAACTCGTATATGTTGTACAATGTCAGCATTAATCCTGTGAAGCTGATATCTTACCTGCACTGTACTGGCAAGTTTGTACTTAAATTGCATATTATATACTACACTGCTGCTAATGGCAGAATATCTCACGGTCAGTTTAAATTACACTGCAAGCACAGTGTCACTTTAAAATCCCAACTGCCTACACATACAAGGATCTGCAGTCCAGTGACTTCCAGTGACATTCACGGCTGAGACCAGTGCACACAGAATATGTGCACAGTGCCTTACTTACTATCACATGCCTGCCTGTCCTTTTTATTTGAATACTTTATATTTTAAAATCGTATATGATTATATTCAATTCATTCTGTGTAGCTTGGCATTGCACACAGAATCTTGAACAAATCCAATGACAATACATGTATTCACATTTGTATTCAACAGATTGAATCCGCTGAAATCTAATGGAATGAGTTTTGAATCTCTAGTACCATAATAAGGGAGGGATCTTCGGACCATAATTGGCAACCTCACTTCACTTCAGAGCTTGACTTTTTTTTCAATAGCTCTTGAATCAATGGCGTTGGTCTGAGTGGGCGTAAGGTCTGGGAATTAAGGCCACGTTCAGCATGGGGCTGCTCTGATAATGGGCCAGAACCACAAACTCTACAGCCTGCAAGAAACAAAGTCAATAAGTGTGTGAGCGCAGGCTGATGGAGACGTATCCAGAAACCCTCCACTTGACCTTCCACAGTAGGTGAATCTAAAGAAAGATATCGCCAGGCTGTGTGTGCGTGTGTGTGTGTGTGTGTGTGTGTGTGTGTTCAGTTCCCTCACACTCCAGCTCCGTAACCTGATGTAGTCAAAGCCAACCTCCACCCATCTCCTACATGTGGGACTGAAGCTATATGCCTGCCAATAAAATGATGCCCTTTATTTGATTAATGAATGTGATGGATCACTTTATTTGACTGATACGTCTGCATAGTCAATGTGATGGATCATCCTATTTGACAGTATGTCCCTGACTGGTTCCTTTCTCTGTGATGTTAATCGCTGTCACTGTGATGTTTAGTCATTTCATGACATCTGTGGTCACATTTTGCATGGGTTGTTCATCCTGTATAGGCAGGCTTTCTTAACATATCCGATCTAATCTAAACCTTGATTGGTGGAGTTTTTATTGTGAAAAGACACCTGGGGATCTCACTACACTTACATGCTGATATTCTTCACTGCCTGTAGCTCAGCATTTCACACTATTTTTTACAGATGGTGTGAAAACTGGGCATGAATCCTCGTCCGAACTTCCACTGAGCAGTGGAGTCTCACAAGACTGAAGGGGCTGACTGTACTCTCTGTTAACATCTGACTGTGTAAGCCTGACCACATATACAGCATCTAGAATTCACTGATGATACCACTGATGGCACCAGCATACTGGCAAGAGATTACTGATCTCACACAACAACAAAAATCCAAAATTGGAATTTGTCATTTTAACAATGCTTAATCATTTTTCTCAGAGACTGTAAATACATAAATCACTTCATAGACTTACACTGAACTTAAACCTATCACACTATGATAACAGCATTTCCCGCCATACATTCTCTTTTGTAGTGAGTTATGTGCATGAATGTCTTGATTATTATTTATCCTTTATTTGTGCGCAGTGTTTTATTTTACTGACGGGCTCCATCGAGGAAGACTTCTGTACAAAAGGTCAGTAGTCCTCACAGTCCCATAACATTCCTTGCATTGATTGAAAATTTCATCACACAGAAAAACTAAGAAATACACACACACACACACACACATACACACACACACACACGCACACACACACACACACACACACACACACACACACACACACACACACACACACACACAAACACATGCTGCAGTGCTTAGTGCTTTGGCCTTCATAGTTTTTTCATGTTTGCCTGTCAGGGCACGGATAGATATCAGACATTAGAAAATACAAAAGCTCCATTTAATCCTTGAGGAAAATAGCTGTCACTCACAGCCCAATTATGCAAATGTACCTTAGGAAGAAAACTGAATGGATTAAGATTTCAATGATCTGTGAATCAGGAACGTTCTCAGTGAGGAATACTACTGTGAGATAAACACGTCTAATACTGTTAGTGAGTCTTCATCCGATGACCCTCCTCTCTTTAATCAATGAGGCAGCATTTCTATTTTCATTTACGCAGTTATGAAGCCAAAGCATTTAAACAATGAGGCAACAAAAATCCATTAATGTTCAGTGGCTAATAGGCCTTCCAATAACCGGGCTTACCTCCACAGTTTGGGTCATTTAGTAATTATACCAAACCAAAGAAAGATAATTATGCATAATTCTGCATAATTACTATAATAAATTTCAGTTAAAGTACTGCTGTTCGGATATTCTTGTTTGTTCATCTCAGGAAAGGGTTTGAAAAAATGGATATTGGGGCCTGGGTGTTACAATTCCATATCATGCTCGCATTGTGGGTAAAAACAATTGCTGATTTATTTCTCACTGAGGTCCAGTATATTTTGATTGTGGATTCATTTCATTACGATGTCATTTTACTATGCATAACGGTAGTATATATACAAATTCACAAATGCTACACAGCAACGCTTGTAAACTAACTGCAGTTTTCCTGAACACTGTATGACAACATTAATGATTAGTTTGTTTTTTCTGTGTAGAAGCACAGAAGTGAAATATGACATTTGTTTGTAGCTGAGAGGAGCATTAGTTGGGAATGTCCTTTCTGGCACTAAATAGTTCTCCCCCAGTAATTAGTAGCAGGAGACCTTTGTGCTTTGAGGACTGGTAGCTTGACCTCTCCTGCAGTTATTGCTTCAGGTTGAGTGAAGAGTCCATGAGGAAGAGAGGGGTGTTGCTTCTGACCCTATCTAAACGGGTCGCTTGATTTCACTGGAGTCTTGCGTTTGTTTCCAGTTTGTTTCCACTTCCTGTTCTTTGTGCCTCAATTTCATGCTGGAGAAGTATGTTTGTGTTTTCTAGTGTATTGATTACAGTGAGTCTTAGTAAAGGCTTGAGATAAACCTGTTTTATGAACTCGGTTGTTTGGGCCTGATGCTTCGCAGTGTGTTGAAGCAAGACAAGATCTTGCAGCGCCAGCGGTTCCTCTTTCCCCGGTTGTTTTATAGATCTCCATTACTCCTTCGTCTGTTTGGCTAAGTGTGTGGTGGGTTCCCGAGATCCTGTGTTTTGTACAGCAGTATGGCCAATTTCCAAATAAAAAATGACAGCCTTGAACGTCCCTTTCAATGAGCCTGATGCTGCCCAGTCATTTTGACTACAATTAGACTTGAACACTAAGCTTTTATACCGAACGGCATGAACCCAAACTGGCAATAAACCTGATTTTGTCTGTTTCATTTCGTCCTGTGTTTTGACGGCTGTGTGAAAGGCCCAGTAGTGCCCTTGGCTGATGGTGGAGGTGGTGGGGGTGAAGCTGAAGTGTAGAGATGCAGGTGCAGGTGCGTCAGCGTTCACAGCACTGGTCCTCTCTGGCTGCCCTGCACATTGCCTGGCCGGCACCAGAGCCAGTGCTCCCTGCAGTACGTGCAGTACTTCACATCTTGTGTATCGTCACACATGCTGCTGTCAATGTGTTCATGCCCATCTAATAGCTGTACAATTACGTTATTTTTAAAGAACATAGCTTCTGTTAGATTTAATGGAAATGAACACAATGTATACACCATTGTGTATGTACACACATAATGATAATGTGTGATACTCCCAGGAATTATTAACAATGATTATTTGGCATGAGTGTGTCACAGAAATCACAGCAGCTAGCCACCTTAATTCTCTCATCCTTGCAGGCCAGCCAAGCATGTGGACCACACAGACAACAAGGAACAGGGCATAAAATACCCTTATTGATAACAGATATTAATATATTGAACTGTTGCAGTTATCTATAAGGCCATTGCCACACATGGGTGAGGACGTGGAGTTACATCCTCTAATTACTCAATCAATGCTGCACATGTTGCCCTTCTCCTGGTGAAACTACATCACACAATGAAGTGTCCTTAAAATGCACACTACAGCCACTCACTACAAGCTTACCAGTCCCTTCACTCAAACTGTCTACGCAATGATTCACTCCACAAAACAGCCCCGTCCAGACACCTGCATCACCTCTTTCTATCTTACCTTTCCACTCCTCCCCTCTGCCGCAACCAGGAGACAAAAAAAAAGAAAAGAAAATGGAGACGTCAAATCGCACTGGTCGCCTCTCCTCTTCGTCCTCTGACCAGTGATTAAAACACTCACTCACACACGGTACCGTACACTGCCAGTACAATAAAACATTGTCCAATGTGAAAAACTTCCAGTAGGTCCCAGCAACGCCGCCCTCTTTAACTCCGGACGAAGCGCCTCGTTCCCACGCAGCTGTGTAGGTTGCTAGACACTGTTGTAATCTGCAAATAGATGTCAGTTGTCATTATTCATATCAACACACCACACGCTCCACTGATCATGCAGAATAAGCGTGTGTTGAATTTAATCCTTTACGTCCTGCACTACATCCACGTCCATGCAGCTTCCTTCACAAACGCCTCCGTATGTTCACCCATCACTTCCTCTCTCTCTCCTCCCCATTTCCGATTCTGCCCTTAGTCCTTTTGTTGAAACAATGATCAGTCTCGGGTGGGGAGCCACCCTCACTGGGGGCTTCACAACTTCCATCTTCATCAACCTCACCCCAGACTGGCCCGCATCTCTCCACCTCTACCTCACCACAGACACCCCCATTACCAACCAATCCCTCAGGAGCTCTAGCAGACCCTGCCAGCTCACAATGAAATCTTACCCGCCAGAATCCACCATTACCAACCTCAGGGATAGTGAGCTATATGGTCTCCTCAGTCATCTAGTCGTCCGCCAATTGGAAAAGGGACACAAGTGATTCAGATGTAGTGTCCATGTCAGCCCCTCCCATCCTTCTGGTTTAAAGATATAAACTCACCTCGATTCAGGACCATAATTTCAAAAGAGTACTGCCTAACCACAGGCTGTAAGGGTGCCCTTACCTCTGGACCAGCCCAGGCACTGTTCACAACTCTATTCCTGTAGAGTCCCCATTCGGGGTCAATTTGCTCATCCTCTATCTATCTATCTGAATCAGTTGGATCAAGATTTGGTTTCTTGAACAGAGGTTTAATGACCGCTACTTTACAGGTTTTGGGCATGTGACCTATGGTAATGGATGAGTTAACTACCGTTAGAAGAAGTTCAGTCACTGGTAATACCTCAGAGTAATTTTGAGGGAATTTAGTCTAATGTGCAAGTATAATTTAGCGATGACATTATTTTATCCAATTTTGGTTCTGGGAGTGGATGAGAAGCTCCAGGCGTTTCTTCTAAAGCAAAAGTTTGTTCAATATCAAACAAACCAGATGACAGACCAGTTGGATTACTTGTAAAAGTTTTTATATTTAGTCTAATATTCTATATTTTATAATCAAAGAAATTCATAAAGACATTACTAGTTCTGTTGGCACTAGTGACGCCTCTTGACAGCTCGCAGACAGTCGGTTTAGCCTGTTTGTCTGCGGCCAGATCGTATCTCTGGATTGTCCGCAGCTACTAATACTACTGTATTAATTCTACTAATACTACTAATACTAATCTTCCACGATCACCACTCCCTTCTCAGACACTTCAAAATCTAGTGTGGCATTCCCCACATATGGTAACAGGAGTCCATTAACTGCCTTCAAAGTAACTCATTCACCTCTTATAAGATCATTACGGAATAATGTCAAGCTCATTAAGGTTACCTGAGAGCCAGTATCCCATATGCTGAGGACTATTTTGCCCTACACAACCACCTTCACTTCAGGACATTGTCCCACTAAAATGTGCTTTTGTAGCACCCCCAATGATGCCTTCTCCTAGTAACTGAAAATCCTGTGGGTTCGACTGGTGCACCGAGCAGGGCCGTTGCATATGTACAGCTTTTCCACAGTGCAAACAAATCTGCTGTCCTTGAGTATCCCATTGGTACTCCTGGCCCCGCCCACACCTGTCAATCGTGTCCTTGTTTTCATGTTCCGTGTGCTTTTATTATTATTTCAGTTAACATGCCTGTTCACTTGTAACCCCGCCCCTCGTTATTGGTCTCATGTGTCATGGTTAATTCATGTGTTAATTTGTGTGTTTCGTGTTCTAATTGTCTTCTAATACTGAGCCTGGACCGTTCTTACGACTATGATCATGGATCTGCCCCTAATAAATTTTGCTTTTCTCTGCACATGCATTTGCCTCACAATTGCTCTACAACGCCCTCAGCATTACACACATCTCAGGATTCTCTTTCCCCTTCCCAGCCACTGGTCATCATCATTTAGCTGCCCCAGCCGGCCCACTGGGTCCTTCACATCGTGTGTGGCAAAACTAATGGCATCAACCCTGTCATCAAGACCCCACCAAAGAAACAAAACGCCTGGGTAATTAAAAAAATAATAATGCAAACCACACATTTTCTCTTTCAATCCCACAATGCACCTCAAATGCATGAGCAACGAGCCTCACACACACACAACCCAAGAGACCTTTGCTTGATAGAACATATAGGCCATCATAGCCTGCAGTTTGCATTATTCAGAGGGGCGGTGTTTCCCGCAGCCCTGACTGCAGTGCTGTTTGAAGAGGGCCTCCATTTCCCTTCAGCTAATGAAGGCCGGTGCCAGAGGGCAGGGGGCAGAGACGTGCTCCAGTGCGTCACGCTGATGTAATGCATGAGGCCTTGGCTCTCCAGAGGAAAACAACGCGTGGGCAGCCTGTTTTGTCCACAACATGAATGTTTTACAGCAGCACGTGCTGTGGCTCCTGCACAGACCTTTTGAGGTAACAGACGACTGCAGGGTTGTCGTATATTGGGCTGTTTGTTTGTTGAGCCGTGATAAAACATATCAGCTCTGTTACAGTCTGGAGCCTCGAAATCTCACCCACCTTCTGCCTCAGTGGGTTTATGACAGAGCTTGAATATCTCACAGGAAGAGAACAGCTTTGCGACATTTGTAATGCACTTGGTAGAATTTCAGCAATATTTATAAAAGATATTTACACATTTTATACACAGCAATAAATAACGTGAATGACTTGTATGTCATTGTTTCAGGATGCCTTATTTATTAAATAAAGCAGATTGATTTCATGTTTGAACATAGTGTTATATAAAAAATATTTCAATATCCCGTTAAATGTCTCCACACTCCGGTTCCCACGTGAATGCTTATCTGTGTCTGCTTTCATCACCGTGGTTCCCTGCTGATGGAGGTTTTGTGCTGTGAACGAGTGTCACGATGTGTCACTATGACGGCCTCGCCATTCATGAGATGTGACTTATTCATAAATATCCATTAGGTTTAAAAACTCTGGCACCATCTGTCTGAAACACAGCTAGACGTGTGTAATTTTGTACCTTTCACGTTGTGATGATTTGTGATTGTTCAAGGGTAGATTTAGTGAAATGTTTTAAACAATAACGAGATGCTGCAAAAGCCTACTTCCTGAACACAAATTGCTAGCCTTGAAGGAGGTGAGGGTTGTAGAAACCGTGGCTAAGGGTCCTCCAGAACTGTGTGTGAATTGGGTCGACTCTATTTGCATTCAATACAGCCCTGGCATGAATGAAACCATGGGAGCTGATTTTATGAACCATGTTTGTGATGACATGTGGTAGAGTATTCACGGCAACCATGATGCCTGTGAGTCATTTGGCCAGTGACTCTATAGCAGTTGTGTTATTATGTAATCTTTTCTTTTTGTAAATGTGCAGGGCTGTGCAGTAATGTGCAGTAATGTTCAGTAATGTGCAGTAATGTGCAGTAATGTGCAGAAATCTGCAACCCTGTGCAGTTATGTGCAGTAATATGCAGTAATGTTCAGTAATATGCAGTAATGTGCAGTGCTGTGCAGTAATGTTCAGTAATGTGCAGGGTTGTGCTGTAATGTGCAGTAATATGTAGAAATGTGCAGTAATGTGCTGGGCTGTGCAATAATGTTCAGTAATATGCAGTAATGTGCAATAATGTGCAGTTATGTGCAGTAATGAGCAGGGCTGTGCAGTAATATACAGTAATGTGCAGTAATGCGCCACTGTTATAGAGCAGATAAGCAGTGAGGGACTGAGACCTCATGTAATGTGACAACAATGCAGGACATGTTAATGCGCTCAGTGATGAGTCAGTGATGAATTGTATAATTAAACCTGTAAATATGTTGGATTTACACTGTACATGGAACCGGATGTTTCTCAAGAGTCCACTGTGTTGTTATTTAAGTTTAATAACATAATACGTGTAATATTATGGTCAGTGTTAAATGAAAATGCACAGTACATTCTAGCTTACTTGGTCAGTCAATGTGTTTGGAAGATGATCCTGAAGGCCCAGTTCCAAAGAAACCAAGTCCACCTGCTAGCAAGCAGTACCTCAGGCACCAGTGTGATAAGGGAGGGCTGGCTAGGGCCTTGTTCCAGGCTATAGCCTGTACCACTTCGGACTGCTGCATATGTTTCTCATGTTCCAAGAGTTCTAATTACAACACTTAACACATAATACAGTCTGGTTTGTTACACCATAATACAGTCTGGTTTGTTACGCCATAATACAGTCTGGTTTGTTACGCCATAATACAGTCTGGTTTGTTACGCCATAATACAGTCTGGTTTGTTACACCATAATACAGTCTGGTTTGTTACGCCATAATACAGTCTGGTTTGTTACGCCATAATACAGTCTGGTTTGTTACGCCATAATACAGTCTGGTTTGTTACGCCATAATACAGTCTGGTTTGTTACGCCATAATACAGTCTGGTTTGTTACACCATAATACAGTCTGGTTTGTTACGCCATAATACAGTCTGGTTTGTTACACCATAATACAGTCTGGTTTGTTACGCCATAATACAGTCTGGTTTGTTACACCATAATACAGTCTGGTTTGGGGTACAATTCCTGCTGCTGCACCACAGTTTGCTTTGCTTTGGCCCCTACACAAAAACATTTAGCCTGGTAACGATCTGCAAGAAGGTGTGGAAGCTTCCCAAACTGCATCCTTAGTTCAAAGCGCAAGTGCAAGTGCAAGGGGGGGAGTGAAGAGGAGTTCTATCATGTGTTATCAAGACACAGCTGAGCTGTTAATAGAAAATAGTAAGAAACAGGAAACAGGAGGTAGCCTACCTGTCGCTATCAAATGGAAGATGATGTCACAGTGTGCAACAGAGCCTTCAGAACAAAACTTCACCAAAATCTGAGCTAATCTGAGTTTTTATTCCCTCTCCTGTCATGAATCAGTTGTAGAGCATATCCTCTAAAATGTCATGTTTTCTGGATTATCGAATTATGAAAGTATACCTGAAAGCAAAGCTCAGAGCTTGGGTTCCTGCTACAATGTGATACTGCCACAGGCCCTGTCAACTCTGCTTCCTCCTTCCAGTTGAATGAATTAAAAAATTATATATATATATATATATATATATATATATATATATATATATATATATATATATATATATATATATATATATATATATATATTTTTTTTTTTATAAAAATAAAAGAAATAAAAATACAATTTTTATTCATTCACAGCATATACACAAAAATGTATATTTTGGAATGTGTATGATTACATACCAAACAGGTCCGCCCCAGTCTCCTCCCATGAGCTCGTTTCTTAGAGTGTGTTAGTATCACCCTGCTTGTGTCTCGTTATCGTTGTGTTACACTCGTGTCTTGTTATCATCAGTGCATTTAAGTGTGCATGTTGTTCCTTATCAGGCCTTGTCTCACTTCAGACCCGCACCTGTACGAAAATGGGGGGGGAATCAATTACAGTTATTGCTGTTGTTGTTTAGTAATAAGAATCATTAATTATAAGAAATAAAGAAATTAATAAGCAATAAATAAATAATTTCCCATTGCATAATTATAAATATTATTGATTCTGAGTAAATGAAGGAACGCCCCCTTTTTCATCATCAGACCCAGCCAGTCCTGCCGGTGTGTGCTCCTGCACGGGAGGCAGGTGCGCTCGGACGAACAGAGGAACGCACAGCGTGGTTGCCAAGGAACCCCGTACTGAAAAGCTCCTTCCTGAGTTGAATATGAAATGCAGGTCTCATGGTAAGTGATGTGACTATAGTACATTGTGTCAGTTAAAATGGAACCAGAATGAATAGCTGAAAAAGATTCATCTTGTCAGATTTACATAGTAAAAAAAAAAAAAAAACAATGTTTTCATAAACATGATAAAGAATAAAAATGAATCATTTAGAAAAATTTATTAAAAATGTAACACATGAACAATGTCTTTCCAAAATTCACAGCAACTCATTTAGGTATCTCTCTCTCATTTTCACTTTGCTTGTAATGAAGGACCCTTGTTTTGTACACCTCTCCCCAAGGGTCTATTAAACTCCCTTTTAATCCACCTTATCTTTAAAAGACATAAGCAGACTCTATTAAAAAGAAGCACTGACAGCTCATGTAGCATGACATGTATATGAATGAATAACAGGATATAATCGCATAAGCGTACATCAGAAAATAATTACATGAATCAAAAAACCAGTTGCCTTGTAATGTAGTAGAAATGTAGTTTGTTAATGGAGTTCACACAGAACAAGACAGCAGAAGGGTGATTAATAGTGTGGGAAGATGGTACAATGAGGTTTAACTAACTGGTTTTAAATATTGATGCAGTAGCTAAGTTATATGAGCAAAGGAACCCAGAACAACATTTTGCCGGCATAAAATTCCTCACCATTTGGTGTAACCAAGGTTTTCCCAGCCTCTTGGACAACTGACCGCTGTCAGTAACTGCTGTTGGTATTCAGCAGAACGGACAAATGAGCAGATTATGCATGCTTGTTCACATTGTCAACAATTTACATCCATGCAGATGCACCTGGATCTTACCTTCTTTTGCGTTTGAACATCAACATGTTGAATTTTGCAAAAGGTTTGAAAAGCTGACACCACAGCTGCAAAATTGAACTAAAAACTGATAACGTAGGAATATATTCATGTAAGAACCTGCCTAGGCAGTGAAGAACCTTTGAAGTAATCGGTGTTCTTTTAGTGTCCTAGAATAAGACCCAGAACTGGGGCATGAAATGCAACGCCTCCCAACACAACAAAACCAAGATTATGCAGTATCTTAGTTATGGACTTTAAAAGCTTCTGAAGCCAGAATGCAGAAAGAAATGGGCTATTGCTGTAAAATTAAACAGCAATTTTTAAACAACTATTGTAAACAGCTTTTTATATATGCACTTTGTAAATATTACTGTTCGAGCAATACAAATATTTTTGAGGGCTTTGGTAACCAATAAGCGGACTACATCAAAATTTCACAAAATCCTTTGAACTATATTGGCGGAGTGCCATATTTACAGTATTTTCACAAGTCAACACTGCCCTCTAGTGGTCACATAAGCCTCTGCAAAACGCCTCAAAAATACTGATGAGTCATACACAAACACATTGTGTGGGATTTCTGGTTTTACCAACATGACCCAGTCCATGAAATTTGCATTTCATACATACAGAGTGTGTGCCAGTAATGGTGATAAAAGCTTTCTGGACATCAAAGAGTGAGTTACATACCCATCTGGTCAGAATTCCTTCAGTGTTTCAAACAGTTTATACACATATTCTTCATTCATTTTACATTTAAAGCTGTAGTTGGTATAACATTTGAAACAATGTTTTCGAAACACAAAAAGAATCCATATTCAGTGAAATACTACAGTGTAAAACCTGGACATAGACCAAAGGAAGAGTGTCTTTGCAAAAATGCTGTCACTCAAGAGATAAAACCTTAAAAATATTCCAGCAGACAGAAAAGGCCTTGATTAAAATAATTTATTTTCAGAAACATCTACAATGAATGGATTAACATGATTACTATATAAAATATTCACAGAAAGCACCCACTGAAAGTGCAGCATTCACCAGTGTCTCTTTAAGAAGCACACAAGAGTGTGGCCCTTAATGAACTCAGCCAAGTTCATGAGGACTTCTGTTTACATTTCAGAGACAGGTGCTTGTTTGAGGCAGATTCCACAAAGTCAGGATGATCCGACATTATGACAAACAGCAGTTAGAATGCTTGGAATCCACCACCTATGGAATGAGAAGAAAAATGAATCATAAGTCATCTCATAACTAACAAATCAGTACTGAGAAGACACCAGGCAAATCTGGCCAAACACAATCAATTTCTAAAGAATATAAAGTGTATGTACATATTATCAAGACATATTATTCATCCACTGAACTCATAGGCAAATATTGCATTATCTGATAAATCTACCCAAATGTTGCAAACTAGACATGGTTTACATACATTATGTATTGCTACACAACATGCTTAAAAGCCTTACTAGCCATCTGTACATGCACCCAGTGGATATATTAAGGTTCCCAGTGAAGCCAAGTACCTAATGCAGGTCCTTCTAGCACAGCAAGCTACTGACTGCTAAGGGTTCTGGATACCTGCTGTCTCTGCTGCTGCCGCCGAAACTCCTCTTCACTGGCAGCAAGCGCCTGGGCCAGCACCAGATCTTCCTGCTCCTGAGGACTGATCCACACACACACACACACGAACATCATCTTCAACTGGCAAAACTTTTCCACATCACACTCAGTGCTTCAGCGTCTCTGCGGAGATGGACACGCCCATATGCTAATCACTGAAATCGCAGGCTATCACACCAACTCAGCGACCCTTACAGCATGATTTAAACACTTCAGCCATCCCAAAGCAAAAAGAAATACACTGCACAAGATCCTTCAAAACAGCTTCTACTACAACACATCTCTTCAAGAAGGTTAAACAAAAGCTTGGCACTAGCCAGAGACATTCTTATGTAAGAGGTTAAAGGTCAGCCACCAAAATACCTGAGGGCAGGCTGGGTAACGCGTGCCGATTCAGCGAGTGACATTTCCAGCGCTCTCTGCAGGGCCTGCTCCTCAGTCTTCAGGACAGCCAAGGGAGGAGGGGAAAGGGCCTTCATTATTTACATACCGCACTAGTTCCACCAATAACGTTTCAGAAGCAGCACACATTAAATATTCAGTTCAGAATGATTGTCCTACCAGTCCAGCCTGATAGGAAGCTGATGGAGGAATGGTGCTCTGCGCTGGGGGGAGGTGTGGGGGAGCGCGTGAGGGGAGGGTCTGGGTCCTTTGTGCACTGCACAGATATAATAATGGGCTTCAAACTAAAGCTACACTTACAAATCAGATGACATTTAATCAAACCCCACAAACAGAGTCGATTAATTTTAATGAGCGGCTCACCTAGTGCTCTGAGTGCGAGAGTTCCCACTCAGCCCATTGGGCACCTGTCTGGAGGTCGATCTACTGGATGAGCCCGCACCGTTGTTACTGGAAGAACCCTGAGCTCTCATTACAGCAGCATGTCTTCAAAAACACACACACACACAATCATCGCATGCAGGAAACTCCCTACTGACCGTCATATCACCAAGACCAGAGAGTGCTTACTTACCCAGTTTTGGAGAGTGGCTTGCCGTCAGTCTTACAATCATGGTCCAATGGATTCCTGTGCTTAAGACAGTAGTTCAAGTGGCACTGGTCGCATGTCACTTGAATCATCTCTTTCTGTTTGCAGCCCCCCTTTGAACACTTATTTGTAAAAATCTTTAGAGGAAAGAGGAAATAATGTTCAGTTGGGGAATCAAAGCCCTAGATATCAGCATGCATGGGACTGCTGAGAACACCTTTCTTTTCCTCTGTGCAGGATCTGCCTTGCAGTCACGGTCTATGTGCTCCCCAACTTTGATATCTGGCATTTCCCCTCTTTTGACTGGAATGGGTGTGTTGCATAGGGGACATACAGGGACCTGGACATCCTAAATAACAAAACAAGAAAACATAACTTTACATAACACATTCTTTATTAAAATCACCTGTAAGTACACAAGCAAACATTATTTACCATACTAATA
Source organism: Brachyhypopomus gauderio (assembly GCF_052324685.1). Taxonomy (NCBI): domain Eukaryota; kingdom Metazoa; phylum Chordata; class Actinopteri; order Gymnotiformes; family Hypopomidae; genus Brachyhypopomus; species Brachyhypopomus gauderio. Next base: position 17,404,898 of record NC_135216.1, on the reverse strand, counting down.
AAACACACCTTTTTGTATGAGGAAGTACACTTGTGACTGACGTAAGTTATGTGGTCTTTGCAGTAAATCTGCTCACAGGCATCACATCTCATGGGCAGAAAATCTGAACATTAGAAATCAACTTGGTGACTTTTTTCTTTCATAAATATTCATTAAAAAGTCATACGTTTAAAATTACAGCTAGTACATTTTTTTCCATCATTATTTATAATTCATGATCCTAAATTGCCATGACATTCTTGCACCTCCCTCACTCACCCAAGCGTTTGCAGGACTTCTCAGAACAATGTTCCCCAAGGTCTGGAAACTCCATGGCACTGCGGTGTAATGTGTCTGATTTCTCACTGCAATCAGACCATTAAAATGACCATCAGCACGTTGAGCAACAAGACATGTCAAATGATCACAACAGCCATAGTGCCCTGAAACTGCTCAGTGCCCTGAATGTGCTCAGACCAAAGATCGGACAGGCTGAGCCACAAACACCACCAAAAGGCTCAACAGCTAATGAACAAATAATAAACCAAAACACAGATTACTAGGCTTGAAAAAAAACATCATTTAAGTGGCATAATACAGTTTTGATTTTTCACTAAATCAAAAATAAAATAAGCATTTAATGAAACAATAATACTGGTGAGATGTTTACATTTTGACACTTTGACCGATGGGGAAACTGTCATACTGCTGAATCACGAAGCCAAACTCGCCAGCACTACAGCCAGCCATCAACACAAACACCACACATATCCTCAAACGTGTAATAACTATAGTGAGGCGGACCATTCGCTATGTGTTCAAACACACACAAACATAAATGTTTTGTGTAACCGCAACATAAGCTACCGTGGAGCCGCTAGCTGACTTAGCCAACGTTAGCGTTATAAGCGCTCGTGCGCTAGTGAGCGCGAGCTAGCGAACCCTAGCTGCGACGATTATTCGATAATAAAACACGACGTGTCCTGAAATTCAACGACGACGGCGAATATTCGACTCTAAACCCAAACCCGAAGTGGCCGCAGTGGGGCAGCGGAGCGGAAACCAGCGCGCTGGACTGACCACCAGCTAGCCAACATGCTATGTCAACACAGGTAAACATGACAGTTCCACTTCCTTTTACAAAACTGTACAGCATTAAAAAAGATCGACGAGGTGTTTCTTACCGATATAGTATGAAAAACGGCAAACGTTGGTCCGCTATATAAAGGTTTTCCTATAATTCCTCAAACAAACTAACGCGCTACCGTGACTGACAGGGTTTATTTAGGCGAGTTTTTTTCCTCAGCTGACGTCATCACTCCAGGGCGTGAAGGCGGCATCAACGACCCGTGTGCGGAGTTTCAGTATAAAAGCACGCAGCAGAAATAAGGATAATACACGAGATACCGTTCCCACTGTTTCACCTGCAAAGCACCGTTTGGTCCCTGTAGATTCATGTTAATACTGAATCTATTTTTTGTTTTAATCTATAAACACTTAAGGATGTTTTGTTCTGTGTATTTTTGTTAGCTGTGTCTAAAATGTGTATTACGGAAATTAATGGCTTAATTTCCAATCTTTAGACTACAACTGTTATTAACTTTTATGAATAGATGAATAGTTACATGGTAGCTGGCCTCCATAAACCGATAAGCTTCCTTGGCCCCTCCCAAGGCGAAGATGTTTGGCCCCACCTGGAAGTTCCTGAGTCACGTTGTCCAGCATATACGCGCTATTACTAGAGTATTCTAGAAAACGGCATTGCAGGAAGTGACGCAGCACTTTGTTTTTTTTCCTTAATGAAGAGGTGAAGATTACAGATTATTAGAGATTATGCTTTCTAATTACAGATTTCAATAAGACTTTTGTATAGAAAACAGTTATTCAAATCACATTTAGGTACAGATGCTACAGTATCGCCGCCTTATATTTACACAGGAGTCAAGTGTCAAATGTCATGATGACTAATCATTAAATGTCAAATTAGCTACCAAAGAATAACAATTCAGGAACAGGGTCCAGAATGAAATATATGCGGTCTTAGTTTATTAATCATGTGATTTCGATATGTGTAAATTATTTAGCTTTTTCTAGACCATGAAATAGGTCCCAACTTCCCAACTAAATCAGTCAACCCTTCTATGTTGCCTACATCAGCGGTCACCAACCACCGGATTTGGTACCAGGCTGCACAAAAAAAAATGTAATCGACGATCAGAGTCTGAGTGATGTTTTATTTTGAAAAATATTTTTAAAAATGGAATTACCTCCCAATTACATCCGTCAGTGCGTCTGGTGAGTTTTATTTTTATGCGATTTATATTTGTTTTTATGCCAGTCGTTTTATTTCGTCGTATTTACCCCCCACACTTTAAAGGCCGATCCGTAAAAATATTGTCCGACATGTAACCGGTCCGTGGCGCAAAAAAGTTTGGGGACCTCTGGCCTACATTATCCAGCTCGCACTATACAAGGTTGACCACTAGGGGACAGCATAATTAGCACACACACACACGCACACACAAGCACACAAAAGACGTTTAGAATGTTATTATTAGGCTCTCTGATGAACTATACAAGTGTTTACCATTTATATAAAACACGCCATGCATATTTTTAAGTATATTATTATTATTCAAATATCAAAAGAGCAAAGGAATGCTGATTCCTATCAAACAAGACGAATCATTAAATATTAGTATTAGGAACATTTAGATTCCTTCAGTGTACACATTAGCCAGCGTGTGTTCTCGACTGCCCATGCTGACAATTATCAGCCTCATTTGACGCTATATTTTCAGTTGCACTGCTCTTAAGTATTAGTACAGTATTAGTACAATAGCACAGTAGTGAGTGTACCCCAGTGTGTTGGATGAGTCGTGTTTATATTAAGTCCACTAACATGTGTGTGCACCCCAGGTGGATGAATGTGGGTATTACAGGTCGTGAGGCGAATACATTGCCATTAAAATCTGGTACAATAAACATTTATTGCCTGAAAAAAAAATTGCCTGAAGAAATAACTAAATGTTTGGGCTAATTGGCACATCTTTATCCTTAGAACACAAAGCCTTGAGTTTGTCTTTTGTGATACACATTTAACAAGAGACTGATTCAATTAAATGTTGTGGGGGAACTAACAGGGCGATCATGAAACCAGTCTTGCTGTTCATTCTTTCTCGTTGTCAAACACTGCTTCAGAAAAAACACAGGCAGTATATGATGATGACAAAATCAGTATTTGTACATGTGAATAAATGCATATGTTTAAAATATAAACATGGTGTTTCAGTAAATTTGGACTGTTTCATCAGCATCACAAGCATTTTCAACCTTTATTTTTTTACATCCGTCCTGTCCAAATAGCACTCCATGACCTGTGCACATTTTAGACTCACAACTGGAGAAGCTTACAGAACTATATACTTGTTCATAATACATTTCCCTGTTGTGTCAAGTTAATGAGATTTTCTTTCAGTTTAGAGAATTTATCGAATATGCATTTCTATCCACATACACACACCAACACACCAAATTACACACCCAATCACCAAAACACCCAAACAGATGAGTGAGGAAAAAAAGAACATTTGGAGAAAGAGTACTGGAAAGGCGCTATGAGTGCAGAGTCATGCTAGCAGAGCCCGGGGGTGGGGGAGTGATCTCTCTGTTGCAGGAACACCTGGCCCATGCGCTGCTAATTCAACTGCCAGATGGTACCTCTCAGAAAACACCTGCTTCATCATTGGAATTCCTTTAACTCGCTTACACTGCTTGAATAGTAAAATGATTGTAATAATTTCATATTCCCCATTACACCCATCACACCCCCCCCCCCCCACACACACACACACTCCATTTCGGTCGTCAAAGCAAACATGTAGGCCTACAAATTTAGTGTGGCTTTGTGCCAACAGCCTATAACCCACGCTCACCCTTTTCACTGCTTTATACCCGATAACGTTGACAGTGAAACACTGTCAGAAAG
>NC_135216.1:17363431-17395931 GCF_052324685.1 Brachyhypopomus gauderio | reverse complement strand
CTAATAAGGTAACAATTATCGGGGCCTCTGTTGAAAGATTCGGGTTATTACAACACGCCAATCCGGGTGCCAAGGGTCATGGAGTGAGTGGAGAGAGAATTTTCAGCTCAGATTAACATTATGACAGGTCCAGACATGGCAAAATAAAGTCGAATTTATTCTCGTGTAACGAGATGGAAGACAGAATCTACTTAAAGTGTCGGGACTGATGATCAGTCTTTATTCATAAACACAGTTCAACTGCTTAAATAGCTTATAGCTCACCGTATAGAAAATACCATTGGCAATGTGCGTCATGTATAAGCAACATAAAAATATGTAGAGTGACCAAGTACAATATAATAAATTCCTGACTCAGTACTTTGGTTGCTTATAGTGATGTTTGTTGTTGATGATAAGAATAAGTAAATGAGAGAGGACTATGAACAGCGCAGACACACTTGATGTTATTTATATTTTAATGTATTTCTACAAACTTTCGTCCATTTTTTTGACAAAAATTACTGACTATAGGGTCACTCGGAGTAGCCTGTGTAAAAAACCGAAACGTCAATACATAGAGTATACTGACAATTAATGAAATAAATTACATTCATATTGTAGCACAGTTATATATGAATTAAATATATAAAGTACAGTATGTAGTATATATTATAGTATAAAACATATATTAACTAAAGAATTGGGAATATATGCTAAAACCTTTTTTGAATGTAGCCAGGAATGACTAGTAGAGTCATTTATAAAATTTCTATATTGATAACGGTATGATATCAAACTAAAGTAATTTTAAATGACATTAATTACACGTGAATGGGAGGTCTGGGGAAATACATCTCATTAGACCATTTTTAAATTCTCGGTCTTTTTTAATTAGTCGCTCATGTAATTAATAGGTTCATTTATATCTCGTACAGAACCTAAAGATCCACCCTCTTGCAGACATTTAACTATTGTGTTAATCCATCCACGCTTCCGCATTGGACTGGCTGTAGTTTTGAATTAAATTTGACAGCTCTGTGACAAATGTCTTTTCTTGACCAGGCTACCACATGCTCGACTAGCAAAGTATCAACTGCCAGTGCAACGCTGGGCTACGACCGCGTTCATCACTTTGTCAACAGTGCACTATGCTTATCTATGGGAGACTCGTGTGGCGACATTTCGCGTTATCGCTTCCGCGGGCACGTGTGTTTATGTGTGTACGTCTTTGTCAGACGCTAGATATTAACAGATGGAGAGCCACGTCGGCTTGAATGGTGATGAATCCACCGCTCTGTGTGGCTACGGAGGTGAGATTTCAGTGTCTATTTAGCGTTTAACTGGGTATCAAATCTGATCGCTCTCCTTCCAAGGCCCCCCGTGTAGCCGTGATGTAGTTCTTATCAAAGCCCTCCTGTCTTGTTGTGACAGCCCTGATATTGTTTATTGAGGTGGATGTCAGGTTTAATTAGCAATCGATATGGAAAGCGTTTTCAGACCACGTCTCTGACGTCACCGCCGATTAACGTTTCTCATTGGTCTCAAATTCCCAGAGCCTAAGCTAATTATTGGAAGGTTCGTGTTGATAAAGTACAGCTCATCCCCCTTTCCACATCATGTCCCCTCCTCGCTGGCCACACTCACTGCATGTTTTTTAAATTCACATCACCAGCCTCCAGACGTCGTTTCCTTTTGCCCGGGAGATGATGGACAGCAGGATACTGGAGCCACCTCATGCCCAGTTCGGAGGCTCTCTCGGTGGGATGGTGAGCTTTCCGTACCATCTAAGCCACCATCATGTTTACGAATTAGCTGGTCATCAACTTCAATCTGCAGCCGCGGTTCCTTTCTCGATAGACGGATTACTCAACGGCTCCTGCACCGCGTCTGTGGTTAACTCGAACCCTCTCTTGTCGTCTGGCTGCGGTATGAATGGAGATAACCAACAGTACAAACTGACAGGTAAGCTACGCCAGCCAAACAGGACACTCGCTAAAATATTGGGTAATAGGTCTCTATCTAAGTGAAGCGTCTCGTAATCGTATTGCAGACAAAATAATTTTCTGTCGTCTTCAGAAATCGTTCGAAACAAGAATGTTAGCTCGAGGAAACAAAGAAACGTGTCAGTGTAGCCCAATTTGTAACCTCCAATATAAACAGTGGTTAGTTACAAAGACCGCTTCTTTGAGACTCGACTGAGACATATTACACTTTTCAACATTTGCACACTTGGTGTCTTACTTAAATGCAGTAAAAGTGAACAGCTTTAATTATTATTATTTTAATAATAATTTATTATTATTATTGTTGTTGTTGTTATTGTTATTGTTGTTGTTTTCGTTGTTATGGTAGTGGTGCTGGTTGTGAGTGTCAATGCTGCAATTAATCGTTTATCATAAGAATGAATATTTAGACTGTTATTCGTCCTAACACACACAGCGGGAGAGAGTGTGAGAGATAGAGAGACAGACAGATAAAGCAAGTAAGGTTAATACTGATGTTTTGGCATGACGAATTGTTGTTTCAGATATTTATATATATTTCTATTCTCTCATAGATACGGGAGATCCAGAGAAGGATAGCCCGGGTTGTAAGAGAAGACGAACTCGCACCAATTTCACTGGCTGGCAGTTGGAAGAATTAGAAAAGGCTTTTAATGAAAGTCACTATCCAGATGTATTCATGAGGGAGGCGTTGGCTCTGAGACTGGATTTGATAGAATCAAGGGTGCAGGTAAACATTACATCTATTATTTGTCTGTGCTACTGTTTTAGTCAGTTAAACAGCGTTATTGCATCCGCTTGGTCCATGGCCAACACCAGTATCGGTTTAACTATGAAACTGTCGTGGGTGTAAACTTTTTTTAAATTCAATTAAACATTTTAATGGGTTGGAAATGTAAACAGTCATGGCAGAATGACGAAGGCCTAAAAGTACATCATGTTTTAATGCCTGGTCATCTCTTGCATCTACAATGTAATCGACGCGGCATTCTCTTTGGCCTTTCTGTAGGCCTACTGCAGGCATCGCACATAGGCTAACACACTGAAATAAACCCACAGCTTTAATGTAACAACGAAATAAATCACAGTGCAGAACGCACTCATAAGCAAATACTTGAGTAAAAAAATTATCAGCGTTTGCGGTTGTTCAATGCCGTTTTTCCTCAATTTTGTGTTATAAAAGACTATGTAAGGTAAAATATAAAATCTCATGTTGAGGTAAACCTTTAACTTCATATTTATGTAGCCTATATTTCCACGTTTAATATTTAAATAAAATATGTGACAGTCGTATTAATGTACGATGTTTGCATCACTGGCGAACACTCAAAATTAATTCGCTTGTATTAAATGTCTGCTAAGGTTTTTGTAATTTTCTTATGTTGGTAAACTACGCTAACTTGATAGCTTGAACGATACGGGACCTTTAAAATTAACCATTTAGCTATCTGGGCCTGCGTACTGAATTAGCTTCTACGACGTGGCGATCTGTTTACCATAGACACTACTGTAAGATGAGTTTCTTTTTTAGATGTTTACTGAACATGAAAAACATATTCTGTTTAAGGGCTTGAAGCGATGGGTATTTCAGATAGGCCTACGAAGCCGTTCAACATCTTGAATTTTCATCATTTTCATTTTAGTGTTTGGGTTCTATATTTTAATAGCATTGTGTAAATTATGTTGACCTGAAGTGGTGAATTCGTCCACGAGCGTGTAGATCAATATTTTATGAAGCGATCTTCATTATTTCTGTATGAATGTTTTTTATTTATATTATTAGAATATACTTATAAGTGTCAGTAGGTTTCGTTTAAGGTTCTAATTGAAATGCATTAATGACTTGTACGTCGGTCCTGGTGTTTTGACAAAAGCATGAATATTAAAGTTTCTTTCTTAATTTGCAGGTTTGGTTCCAGAACCGCAGGGCTAAATGGCGGAAAAAGGAAAATACAAAAAAGGGTCCCGGGCGACCTGCTCACAACTCCCACCCCACCACCTGCAGTGGCGAGCCCATGGACGCCGAGGAGATCGCGCGCCGAGAGCGAGAGAGAGTGGAGAAAAAGAAGAGAAAACAGGAAAAAAGGTTATTGAGGTCGCAGAACAAAATCATGTCCGGGGACTTATTTCACACTCCAGGATCTGACAGCGACAGTGGCGTTTCACAAATAACGGACAGCGAACAGAATATCCATTGTGACTTGGGCCGAAACCAAACGCAACCAAGCTGTGACCAAACACCGCCAAAACTACAGAACCAAAGAAGCCTGAATCAAGATGCGAGTGGATCCGAGCTGGACTCGTCCGACAGCGGTCAGCAAGCAAACTCTTGCCCCCTTAGTAAGTCCTCCAGTCTTCAGAAACTCAACCCTTTCAGTGTGGAGAGCCTTTTGTCAGACTCCAGACCAAGGCGAAAACCCACCATAGATTTCCCCGTGCCCTCTCCGCGGCCTTTGATAGGGAAAGGACATTTTTTACTCTACCCGATTACGCAACCACTGGGTTTTATTGTTCCGCAAACCGCCCTGAAGAACACAGCATCGGGCACTGATGGTGATAACGGGCAAAAAACACCAACAAGCGATACTGCTGGAAATTCAGGACACGCGAACAACGAGTCCAGCAGTGTAAATGCCAGCACGACAGCAATCAAAGGACAGGTCAGTCAATCGGGCAAAATAACGTGTTCACCACAGCGCAGTCCACCACAAACCTTTAACGGTCACTCTCCGGGCAGCTGTAACGACGTAAGCCCGCAAGAGAAAGAGTCAGACCCCACCAGTCCAAAGTCTCCCCTGTCAGAGAAAAAGGAACAATCATTAGGCCCATTTGAATATCCACAGAGTTCTGAATCAGCGACCACTCACACGGACACCAACAAAGACTCGGTTGATGTCGATATGGGATAAATTGGGCTTAGCGGAATTTTTTTGGAGAGTCTCAATATTGCCTGAAACTCTTTCAAAGCTTAACCGAAGAGGAAAATACAATGACATATCAATAGCCTACATCTCTTTCCCCTTTGTTTTCTTTTTGAGTTGACATATTTATATTCCGATTAGGGGAAAATATATGTGTGAATATTTTGTGTATGTGTGTGGTGGGGTAAATGTTTATTGAAAAAATAGCAGCATCAGGCTCCCTGTATAACAAACTGTAAAGAAAGCAAGACAAAACCTCAAACCTTGTAAAAAGTATTAAGATATTTATATATGTAAGTTTTTCATAAATAAATCGATTGTATACAATAACCTCCACACGTGTACGACCCTAAGTAGCCTTTATACTGTGGGTATAGGTAGTTCCCTTCTTTTAAAACCCCATGTTGTATTTTGTGTATAGCTTTAACAAATTTATTCATCTATAAGCCCCACTGAAATGAGGTTACGAGCCGGAGGCGAAAAGACCCGTTCGACTCCTGCAGAGTTTTGATATGAAAGTAATTATTTTCCCGGTGGCTACTGCAGGGATTCAGTTTATTTTAGCCCAAAGGGTTATAATACATTACCGATTTCTAGTGATATGAAATCACATAAACTTCCAAGAATAATAGAATTAGCATGAAAGGCTGGGGTGTCAAATTGAAATAGGAAAATAATAGCCCCGGCAGCTGGGAGTGTGTTTGTGCATATTGGATAGAAGATGGGAATTCGTGGGGCGGAATTTTCATGAGCTTTTCACTTTGTCGGGGCCCTTGTAGCTGGCTATATTAAGATAGATGTTCGATGATATCCCTCATTGTTCTGTCGCTTATATTGATGTTCCTGTGTTATCAGCCTATTGATCATGCGTCGGCTGTAATAGGACGGGCGCAGCAAACGTGCCTATTTACAATAGCAGAACACATTTGTTCTAATAGGGTTGGCGCTCCCACGGGACGCTGTGGGGTCTCCTAGACATCTGCGCCTTGACAATATTAGCAATGTTGACCAGATCGAAAGTCGAGGTAAGAAAGGAGGCATAAAATAATAACACAATCTGATCACTTTAAATTATACGTAGGCTATAACTGGCAAATATACCATAAATAATATATGCCCCCTTTCCAATATGAAAGCCACGCTTTCTGGCCGGCCGCGTGCCTTTATTGTTTTCTTAAATTTCCTCGAGCCCTTCATCTCTCATCGGATCATGATTTGCAAATAAATAGAAAATAATAAGAGAGGTCGCATTACGTCTGAGCTGGCGCAAATGAATTTTTGAGACCGTGTCTCTTTCAAAACATTTACATAATTTCAGCAGACCACTGATGCTGGCTGGGAAGCAGGACAGACACGAGTCTTTCAGGAGCATATGGAGCATAGCCTTCAGACAAACGGTGCTGGATAAAATATAAGACTTTTACGCACAAAAAGATCCACTCAACATGGTCTAAAAACCGAAAGAGAGTATCAACAACAGTTGCGATTTAATGTTCAGATGACAATGGCTAAACAATAACGTGTACAAGTCAGTCCTCCTATATACGATTCTGATTAAGCAATTACTGAGCATCCGTCCTGTCAGCCGCGTCTCAAAGTCAACACAGGGATATATTCATTTCAGTGAATGAATTGCCTTTTAGGTGTAAAAAAGCAAGTGTTTGGGAAACGTGCGCACTGTGGAGGTGTCCTTCAATTTACTGCTGTTTTTTCTTCTCTCTCTCTCTCTCCCCCTCTCTCTCTCTCTCCTCTCTCTCCTTCTCTCTCTCTCTCTCTTAGTAGAACGCGCGGTGGTGGGGGTGTTCATGTTTAATTCATTTGCAGTCTGAATAGGAGTATCGCTGGCTGCACACTGGTGCCCTTAAGGTGAAATTAGCGATTTGCTTAAGTAGTTAAGCTTTTGCCTGAAAGCAGCCTGCTGTATGATTCAAGACAAACTATCAATCGATATGGCTCGTGCAGCCTCCAGGAGATGTGTCCTCCATGAATCACACTTTATGAATTCAATTTCTACCCGGAGAAATTTTCAATTTGAACGCTGGATCATTATGGGAGAGTGTAAATTGTTTTTGCTCTATTATGCATCGGACGCCATCATTTTTCTTTCTAATTACGGAGGTGTCAGGTCGGGCTGTCATGCAGGCGCTGATTTTCAATTTAACTGATCATCATGCATTCATTTTCCCATTTGATAAATCTGCTATCTCGACGCCGCGCCATGCCTGGAATGTTAAGAGAGAGAGAACAGCAAAGTAATGGGGGTGCGCGCGCGGCAATAAGTGCAGATCAGGCAGCTAATTTAGCACCTCCTGATATTCCATCTCCATTTCTCATTTTCAACTCTCAAAGGGGAGCAAAGGAGCCCAAAGGCAGCTAGCTGGTATTCAACAACACCGGGGTAAAAACCACTCGGAAAACGTTTGTTTTCCTCAACACGTTCTCCAAATTAGGATATCAAGCTTAATTAATGCTAATTGAGTTCCTCAATAAGTGTTATTTTTATTTAATAGAATCAAATTTGAGCAATTAATTATGAAGGTGATTTCAAGAGCCTCATTTACAACACCCAGTCTATCCCTACCCTCACAGCCTTCTAGATTAATTTCTTTTGTCGTTTCATATTTTTCCAAACTCTGGGGATGATCCCATTCCTCGAGGTGGAATGCCATCAGGCCTACTCCAATTATGAAGATTTACTTTATTAGACTACAAACTGAAATGATAGAAAGAAAGCAGAGAGCGTGCTGAGGCCGCACGTGCGTCCCACTGGTGAACACGACTCACTTGTCGAGCTCCACTCTCTTCTTTTGTTCTTGCGTGTAGTGTCACTTTCAGACTTCTTTAGATGTTTGTGTCATCGGGACAATAAATTAATTAGGACTTTGCTACAGTTTGCTCGGTGAACGACGGCAAATAGACATTCTGATTGTGATAAACACAGTAAAGTTGGGTTTAGCGACCTTAAATTATTAATTGGATTTAGAGGCCAAGCAAGTTGTTGGAGAAAGTCATGTAGGCCTATAGTGCCCGGTTTGAGGACACCGGTGTCTGCGAGCTATTAGCAAGACGACGTGTCTGGCAAATTGGTCTGGAAAGCTTCGACAACGTACAGTTTCAGCCGCATTGCTAATTATGTGTAATTGTCTTCTTGAAGGAATATTTTTTTAACAACCTGAGATGTGTGTTGATGAAAGGAGAGTCTATGAAAGACCAATTTGCGAGCATGAGCGATGAGAGAAGAGAATTGGATGTGAATATAGGTGTTGGAGATTGTAGGGCAGACTTAAGGTAATAAAATGAAACCGTCATCTTGGACCACACAATCGTAACCTCTAAGTTATATCTAATTTTTAAACATGTTATACATTTCAACGGATTTCCTCTTTCAACGTGATTGCAAAATCAATTTAGAGATCGAGCGTAAAACAATGCGCATGTCAATTATTATCCATGCGTGCGCTCGCACGGCCGCGATAAGAGCGGTGAGGTCCGCCGGTGAATTAATGGGCACGCGGTGTAAAATAATCCAGAAATGCACATGGCGGAATAGCTGTAGGGTGGGAGCCAAAAGTCAAGTACCGTTTTAAGTGATTGTGAGCGAGATCCAAGCGGGCGCTGCTCCTCTCTGGCTGCCGACACTGCGGCGTCGTGTCATCCCTGTAATCACTTTGCACACTCCTCTCTTATTGAAACGAGAATGAACTTTGATTTAATGACCCATTATAAAATGATAGACTATTGATTGTAGGCCTATGTGTACGCAGACATTTTTTTTCTCTAGACATTGCTCGCCTGGTTTGATTTGCCAATAAACATAGGAGATGGGAAAAGTCAGACTCATCTGATGTAAGACGTCGATTGGTTTGTAGTCAATCCAAACTAACGAAGCCAGGATTGGGTAACGGTTATTTTGCATTAAAGGCATTTCAGACTTTTCTTAATAAGCACTACTGTGAATAATTATTAATTCACATTCTAAAAAGTCATCCTGGATGCATTTGTCTGCGGATTCATGCCTTAGTCTTGTGCCTTGTAAAAAAAATACAGAATTTATGCAGAATTTATAGTGGCCACACTCATAGCAGACTATCAGATGTTTTACAGGCGCAAAATATAGAAAGACAAAAGAACTTGGAGCAAGTGTAAGTTAAGTCATAAGCATTACAGGCACGACGTTTATAGCAAACAATCGACACGTGCGTGGCAACAACTAATTTTGGAACAGGCTTACTTTGTCATTATCAAGTATTTACATTTGAAACGCTTCATAAATAGACTACAATTGTGACCTGGTGTAAGTCAGCTCATAAGCATGACCCAAACATTGACAGTATGTCCCCTGGTCATTGGGGTTATTAAATATGAAACAAGCTGTTACTGCTTTGGTCTTGCCTGCTAATTATCACCTTTTGAGATGTGTTTCATTAACCAATTTCATCTAATAAACCGCAGAATTCGAGCCAAATGAACATTCGTGGGCACGTGCGAGTTGTTTTTACGTCAACGTTAGTACACGGATGGAGGAAAATGAGGAAGAAGTGCAGCAGATTCAGTTTGGGCAACAAAATGAAGTTACAGTGTGGAGATAAACGTCTGATGCCTCATTAAACCAAGGGAATAACAATCTTCATTTATTTTAATGGACTGATCCTGTACCACATATACATGAAAAAGGATAATACAGTCTGGCCAGCATGTCAGGATACAGAGGGAGTATCACTGAGAATATATTTGATCACATTCATCCTATATTTGGACTTCAATCAATAAATGTACTGTTTGATAAAAAAGAGGCCAATTTGCCGCTAGCAAAAAGGTTTCTCACTCCTTATGAAAGCACATATCACTAGGACTCGCAAACTTGAATATATCAGCATCTCACAATAATTCCAGACTCCTTGCACCTGCAGAGCTGTATTTCAGGATCTGTTAAAGGGTGTTCACATGGCAGTCACAGGATATTAAGGTAATGCATTTAAGGAGCATCCTTTACGAACCAAGACTCCAAGAGTCAAATTAAAATGTTATTTATCTCCACTGTTTACAACCAACAGAAACAATCCAGATTTAAACCAGTAGATTTAAAGGGGTGAAACAGTTCAGAAGGGAACTCTAAACATTTGAGGTTTTCACTGTCTACATGCTCGTAGTGATCTATTTCACATTCTGCAGCTGTGCCACATCAAAAACGTGGGACTGGTAATTTGAATGGCACCAAAATTACACTGGTGTTTTGAAAAGCAATCACAAGACCAAACTTTTAAAATGTTTAATCTTAAATAGTTTAATTGCTCTAAAAATATTAATTCGGCTTACGTTGCAGAAAAAAAAAAACATTCTGCTATGTTTGTTTCCATGGTTCTGTTCTGTTCAACCTCAGTTCCTAACGGCTCTGTACCTCCAAGTATAATTTTCCTAGCAACCTCTCTTCCAATAATAAATATATTAATAAAGTAGGAACAGCACAGGAAAGAAAAGTCAATAATAAATCTTGGTTAATTTATGTCAGTTTGAAAGTGATTAGAGCAGGTCAAGGATGGAATGATATCAGTTGGACTTCAGGCAGGACATCCCCAGGACTGCAAATGTAGCCTCCTGACCTTTAATTCAATACAGTCCAGTGAGAGCCAAACAGTTCTGTACAGAAGCCTCTACTCAAATAAAGCTCAGTTACAATAAACACTGCAGTCAATAATACACAATAATACTCTCTCTCTCTCTCTCATATATATATATATATATATATATATATATATATATATATATATATATATATAAGAGAGAGAGAGAGAGAGAGAGAGAGAGAGAGAGAGAGAGAGAGACATTGTAGTGTCAAAGAAACAGGAGGTTTCAGACACTGTTCTTCATCAGCTGTGCAAGTGCTTCTGATTTTATAGAAGGGACCAGTATATATTTGAAAAATATTAATATTTTAATATTTATTTAATATATGTAATATTCATTACATACACTGTTACTATTCCAGCACCTGATGTGTCCATTTCAGAAATTAAAACCAAAAGCCTCAAGCTACCTATGAAAATCAACACACTTCACATACAGTAAGCGCGGCAACTGCGATACGACATTTCAGCTTCATTTTCACTTCAGAGCCGATTCATTATCAATTAGAAGTGAAAATGGAGGTGAGTGAGGAAGCAGGCCTCCCAGGCCTGGCACCTGCACCTCTGTCTCCCACGCTCGTGTTGTGCAGCCATGGTGAAACTGCTTTCTGCTAGTGTAGAAAGCGCTGTGTAAACAGGCATTTTGCTCCCCCTGTCTTCCCAGGGTCTCCAGGCTCTGGAGGTTAATGAAGTGTGAAGTGTGAAAACTTCCAGAGATGGGATGAGTTAAATAGTGTTTCCAGATGTTAAGGCAACACTGTCCAAATCTATTTGGGCCTGTCAGCTCTTTATAGGTCGCAAATTACTCTAGTTATGGGAGAGATAAATAAGCTCCACTCTGATCATCTCCTGCCGTCTCCACCCCAGACACCCACAGGGCCTGACGGACTTTAAAACAATTCTTTATAAAGGAATAGAATCCAAAATTGAATCATGTGCAGTTCAGCTGGTGTGGGTAATAGCTGCTTGCTCTGACACTGTGGTTAATAGCTACTTGCTTTCAGATCATGAATAACACTATAAACACCAGGGATATTTTACCCCTACAAGCCCTCATGAGCTGAAGGCTGTTTCCCCCCAGCCATGTAGCACTCTTACTCTTGTCAACAACTGAGAATTGAAAATGCTTTAAAATTCAAATGATGTACTCACAACATAATGTTACCAATAATGATTTCATGAAATATTTGCATCTTTCAGCCTAAAAGAATGGTGCATTCTGGCTGTAACTCTTGTGATATGGACATGTATACACTAGCTTGTATGTTCATGCTCTTTCTCAAAGAGTCTGATTAACTATGCAAAAATGTCTTGATTTTATTGGTGCTATTCGAACCAGTCTACCAATGAGGAGTCTGGAAGCCCAGAGTAATATTGACATACTTCGAAATCAGTGTTTCTCACAGCACTATCTATGTGGCTCAGGTTAAAATGAGAGGAACTAGATTAGAGGGATCTGTACATTTAAAATATGACAACAGACTGTTCATAACGCACTGAAGATATTTTGTTTCTCTTACACAGTTAAATTAACATTACAGTGGAGATTATTATGATTTCTTAAGTACTGGTAAAACAGTGTTTGATCAATTGTTGATGGTAATTATTCAGTCCAACAGGAAATACAAAACAGTGGGCCTGAGTATCTGAAGGGATCTTGTGTTTCTGATGGTTCTAGGAGCAGCAATACATCAGGAGTACAAAGTGACACAAGTGGACTTAACAAGCATAACTAATAGCTTAATAGCTATAGTGTGTATATATATATATATATATATATATATATATATATATATATATATATATATATATATATATATATATATATATATATATATGAGAGAGAGAGAGAGAGAGAGAGAGAGAGAGAGAGAGAGAGAGAGAATAAAATTGCATATTATCATGTCTGACTATAGAAGGCTGGTTTTGTACCACAAATTCATTGCAATGGGTTCTGGTATCTAATGAAGCAACAACATGTACCAATTTCCTCCCAACACTCTCCAGTTAGAGGTTAAGCTTTGTTACAGGGATTAATAAGATAACTGTTGCCATTGATTTGGGTCAAGCTCAGCCTAGCAGGACATGAAAAGAATTGCCATAGGGTATAGTTAACCTAGGGATAATTAGTCATTATTATTGTACTCTAAACTGCATTACCCTTCTCTTTTTCGTATAGAGAAGACATAGGTAGTCCTATTTTTTCAGAGAGATTTTCTAAAAGTTGGGGGGTGGGGTGTGGTGGAGGTAGGTGGAGGGGTGTGGTGGAGGTAGGTGGGGGGTCATTGAGGGTCACTGAGACAGCTCCTTCCTGCATGTAATCACATGTGGTAAGCAGATATGTTCCCCTGCTGTGGTACCTTCAATGGCAACTCTGAGATGTTTTTGTCATTAAAACAGTTTTGAGTAGGTGTGTTTGATCTTGATTGTTGACATACCAATACTGCAGGTGGTGACCTAAAACGTTTACAAATCAACAGATACGGCAACTCATAATTTCTTCAAATAATACATTTTCATGAGTTCAGTAGCAATATTAGTCTACTGTAGTTTGTGTTATGATTGTCACAATAGTCTTCAACCACCTTATTATGCACACACATACACCCCTCACCAGATCTCATGACCTTCTTACTAATGTTTTTAATTCCAATTTCAAAACATGTTTACACATCTGGGCCAAGCCCTCAGATTTTATTCAAACATCCACATTACTGAGAAGGTAATGTCTACCCCAGTCAAACAATGAGGCTTCACCATGTCTTAAACACCCCCGGAAACTTCATCTCTTTCTCAGGATCCACTTTTTACTTGTTTTATCTGATGGCCCTGGGGAAACAGTGCCTAACTGTGCCTGAAATGTCACTCCCAAAGCATCCTGTAGAGGAACAGGTTATGACCCTGTTGCTGGCTCAATCGATCACATTAGAGCAAAGGAAGTGGGCAGATGTGACAGCCCAGAAACACTTCACCACCGACACGCTCCGTCTGAGAGCCACAAGCCGAGTATTTACCACCCCCACCCCCCCCTCCCCAAAACAAAACCCACCACACACCTTGTTCTAACCTGGCAAATGGGTGTGATTAGTCATAAAGACTCCCATTGTGCTGTGGCTGGAAGAAAATTAGAGATGATAGTGGGACAGAATCAATAGTGTTTACCACTCTAAAGTGTGACCATATCTATCAGCAGTCCCAGGATGGCTGCAGATTGCTTTTCTCTCCTCCACCATAATGTCGGCTGGAGGAGAACCTGTGGAAGGAACGTCTCAAGACATAACATTCATTTCAGAGCTATCGATATGTAGCTCTGGCTTTCAAAAGAAACGATTTAGGCAGGCAAGAAATAATTAAAGCAGCACCTACAGCCTTGTACATTGAGGCTGTAGGACATTAATTTTTAACAACATTGTGCTTTGCCACACAGGTGCATGGCCAGCGAATAGAAAGTAATATATGGGAAGAGATGTATAGTATCATATGGGATGAGATATAAAGAATTATATGGGAGGAGACGTATAGTATGATATCGGAGATGTAAAGTATTATATGGGAGCAGATGTACAGTATGATATGGGAGGAGATGTACAGTATGATATGGGAGTAGACGTAAAGTATTATATGGGACTAGATGTAAAGTATGATATGGGAGCAGATGTAAAGTATTATATGGGAGGAGATGTAAAGTATTATATGGGAGCAGATGTAAAGTATGATATGGGAGCAGATGTAAAGTATTATATGGGAGGAGATGTAAAGTATGATATGGGAGCAGATGTAAAATATTATATGGGAGGAGATGTAAAGTATGATATGGGAGGAGATGTAAAGTATTATATGGGAGGAGATGTAAAGTATGATATGGGAGCAGATGTATATGGGAGGAGGTGTACAGTATGATATGGGAGGAGGTGTATAGTATGATATGGGAGGAGGTGTATAGTATGATATGGGAGGAGGTGTATAGTATGATATGGGAGGAGATGTAAATGTACAGTATGATATGGGAGCAAATGTAAAGTATGATATGGGAGCAGGGAGCAAATGTAAAGTATTATATGGGAGTAGATGTAAAGTATGACATGGGAGGAGATGTAAAGTATGATATGGGAGGAGATGTAAAGTATTATATGGGAGGAGATGTAAAGTATTATATGGGAGGAGATGTGTAGTATGATATGGGAGGAGATGGTAGGTGAGAATTGTTCTTGTGTTTATAATGCAGATGTAATAAGCAGTAAAATATATTCTTTTTTTCATCATATCCATCAATAGAGATTTTGCTGTCTAGGAAAAATGTTTTTACATATTATCTTCCGATTTTAATATACTATTAACAATGTTCAATATTTTTTAAACCAAAACTACTAATTATTTATATTGTTGCATTAATTTGAACTAGTTACATTTACAGAATGCATAAAATGCGGTAGAAGCCATTCACAAACTGGCACTCTCGAATTAATAATACAGTAGTTCTTTCATTCCCAGTCTAAACTTTCCCAACCCGAATTAATTTAAATCTTCATGGTGTAAAGGGAATTCACTTCCAAAATAAAGGTCTGGAGGGGCCTTTTGCTACACATAAACTTCAAAACGTATGTTCTTAGAAGGACACTGCGTTGGAGTTATTTTGCTCGACAAAGCTGCAATGCCTTTCACTAATCCCACCGGTTTGCCAGATTAAAGCTTGCCTGAGTGCAAGAGGTTCACGAGGTGTGTTAATCCCTGGTGCCAGTGATCAAGAACCCAGAAAACAGCGTGTTCTCCAAACCGGAAACACTGACAACGATAATGTGACAGTTTCTCTGATCCCGCAAGTATGATCGTTCGCTCAAAGATCAGGCATCGACAAATGACCAGCTGTTGCTTTCCGTAAATGACTTATTTTCTCCATGGTCCTGGTTTATATAGTTATGAAAACAAATCCATTACTTGACATCTGAAACACTTGGGAAATTAGAAAATATCAGTTAATTCAATTGTCGTTTTCTGATTTAATGGTAGGTTACCATATAGACTAATGGTGTTTGCGAAAGTAACTGTTCAGGTGTTCGGTTGTTGTTGTTTTTTGTTTGTTTGTTTCTGTTTTTGGCCTTTTGAGCAATACAAAACTAACAACAGTTAAGCTAATTGTCTAAGGTTTCGCTGTTCTACAGCGCAGTCATCGGAAGCACAAGAAAATTACTGTTCTCCCTTACCAGAGTCGCCAGAAGATCATTATCTTTATCGGCAGTTAATCTTCTAAAGTTAAGGTAAAAGCTGAATGCGAGGTGAACCCGTCGTGTCCCCAATTAAACAAGAAGTCCGAGGGAAGCGAGTTGAGAGTGACGGGGCAGTACGCAGATTAGCGCGCGACCCAGTACCTGCAGAGGAGGAGACTCGGAAAACAACGCAATTAAATTATGACACCTGACACTTAGACCTTACATCTGTGTAAAATCCTAATAGACTAACTGAGGAAAGTGAGACGCTGTCAGGCGATTAACGTGTGATCACACGCATTAGCGCGACTTACGTCGCAAATTCTCTTGTGAATCTTTTTTTTTGTCTTTCTAAAATGAGAGCATTAACGCTAACTTTCTCAAACATCTTTCACAAGTTTTAAGTGAGTATAGTGTTGAGACGATGAGTCGCTGTGGTGTGAACTGTGATTCAAGGGCTTCTGTTCAACTCCTTTGCAAGAAGAGCACAATGATACAGGTAAAGTTTAGATTCATTAAGGCTTAGTATAACTGTTTCACGAAATAAATAAATCAACAAACTATGCCCATAATATTAAAGTAGCTAAAGCAAAGCAGAGGGCGCTGTAAAACGTGACTCCATCCTGTGTCTCGGTTACTCATAAATTACATTTGGGTGCAAAAGCTAATGAACATAACGAATCTGTTACCTTAGAGAAAAGATGACAAAACGGTGCCCACACGTTTGTAAGCACAAATAACACCTACACACGCCTACAGCTCTGGGGATGACAGTGGGCTTTTGATAGCAGTAGGGGGATTCATGTGATAAACCATAAAAACACATTTAATTGCTGCTAATACGAATAGAGAATAAGGCTCTCATATATTGCCCTGAGTCCTTCTTAAGATGATGGACCCAGAGTTGAAACCCTATGCTTTTGAGAGCATGAGAAGAGAAATAAACATTGCAGGTGAGTGTGTTGCACGCATACACACTAATGTATGATTTATGTTTTCTTTTTTCACTGAGTTCCAAAACCGTGTGCCGGTGGTATACAGGGAGGGTTTTTTCCTACATTCTCAATTAAATCATACACGGAGTGACGGACATAAAGAATAATGCTAACAGAGACTTGTGGGATCAAAATAAACCATTAACTAGCCGAAAAATTAAAAAAAACCCAAACTAAACTCCAGCCGAGGACAACACACGTAAACACATAGCGGCTGTAGTGGGGAGACTACAGAACCGTTAATGACAGATAAGGCTGGAATGAAACGTGACACCACCTTTACTGAAGATATATGGAGGCCAGACAGAAGCTGCAGGCTGGGTTTGGGATAGAAAGTCTGTTCTGTTAATTACAATTCCGTCTCCTTTCCAAATCTCCAAATTAGCTTTGCTGAAATGATCTGCATTTGTGGAACAGTGAAAGGAATCAATTTGCATGCTAAATATAACCCTGCAAATTCAATGAAGGCCCAGTGTTAATATTTTCCCCACTTAAGATAATGGTGGCCACCACTGCTAAATTTTGCCCTAATGGATCCTTTAAAGACAAATTATGGTTTTCAACAAAAAAAGATTACAACTCACAATTCAATATCTACTTTTCTTTCCCATTAAAATACTGTAAAAAGCAGAATTATATATGACCACATATCCTCTGGCATTTTAAAAATCATGCAGGTTTCATTTAGAAGGATATTTTTCTTGTGCTTGCAGTGCTAACACAAATAATGGGGAAATTAGCAGTTCTAGCCATTAATTCAAGTTTTGTCAACATGCTAAACTTTCCATGCCAGCCGCTGGTGCATTAGGTAGCCTCCAGCACACACAACCGCCTTCCTTAGGCAGCCCCAGTGTAGTCTCAGTGTATTTGCAAGCTCTGAATCCCTTTTGTGTGAACTCTGACCTGGAGATCCTTGCTACAGAGAAAGTGCTCTGACTTTAGTCTCATTTGCCTTCATACTTTTTCTCCTAATAACCTAAGTAGTTGCTCAGGAACACACTTCCATGTGCTGGAACACGGAGCCTGAGCTGACGGTGGGCTGGTGGCGGGGGCAGGGGAGCGGTCAGGCTCCTGGTCCAGTGGACCGGACCAGACGGATGATTCCTCAAGGTGATTCTTTCTTCATCGTTTTGTCCCCTCTTCGTTCAGCTGAGCTGCATTGATTTGGAAGCAGCGGGCGGATGTCACACATGTGTTGAACAGTGCTCAATGACTTTACCTCTTCCATTCCCATTTAAATTGCCTCTGCTTTTCCTTTCTGACACCTGTTTAAATCAATGTCTTCCTCTGCAGGTCATGGGCTGAATGTACTCGGGCGCTCACCGACCGCCTCTCAAATCCACTAAAATCAACACAATAATTGAAATATTTTCAAGCTGATTACACCGAAGCCCGAGGCTCGGCTGGTTGCTAAGAGCGCACTCTCCGGTTGCTAGGGGGAGTAAATCATCTTGCATTATTTGATTTTTGTTACTGATATGAAACCCCTAGTCCCTCGATTAAATGTCTCACAGTCAAACACCTAGGGGACGGAGAGGAGAGAGGCAAAATAAAACAGTCTCGGGGAACCTGTCAAATAGCATCTCAAACTTTTTGGTGTCCTCGGGGCGCGGACACAAATCTGCCTGCTTATTTGTGTTTGTTCCAGCTGAAATGACAAAGCGGAGGAGAGGAAACAAGCTGATGGAAACCGAAGAGGCCAGACGTGCAGCGAAATGCCAGCGAATCACCCATCAGTCTGGGCTTAGTTCTGATCATCAGCCTCATTTAGCACTGCCAGACTCACCCTGATTGGGTCGTCCAGGACAGTGATAGTGGCGGCGGAGCAGGATGGTGGAGAATTTAGACGGTGTTTCCTCCACTTTAGCTCACGCTGACACAAGGGCGAGAAATGTGGCACAGCACAGAGGTTTCCCGACTCCATCTGCCACTTCTCTGATGAATCTGATGACTTATTCCTCCTATATTCTTACATCCTTTTTATACATGCAACATTGCAAACTGTAAAAAAAAAGTATTAGGTAATTTTTATGTAAGCAATTATCATACTTCAGTCTACTGCCATGATTCCATACATTGTAACACAAGTCACGATGTGTTGAAAGCACATAAAAGACACAGTAAAATGTTCACGTATGTACATAGTCCAATATTTAACAACCATTAAATACCAATATGAAATTTTCATTAATTTAATGCATGTACCATAAAAAGCTAAAACAGCTAAATATTTTTCACCAATGCCATTTCCAGTTCAAAATACTGAAGATTTGAACATTTTTTAATCAGATCTCCTCAAATTTCCATTGATCATCAAAATGTCTTTTAGAGTAAATGAACTTCACTTCTGCATAGACCTAAAGCAGGGTACACCAGCAACCTTAGAGAAGGAGATCCAATTCACAACACGACAAAGAGAGATCACGAGTTCAAAACTTTGCATGGAACACAATTCTTATACAACACCAAAAGACTTTCATTGTATCTACAGTACCTTCACCCAATATCAAAGTAATATGTGGATGAACTTGACTTCTAATACTGAAACCAAAACTGTTCTGAAAAATAGACATACTTTATAACATAACATCAGGCAGAACAAATACTTTGTGTCAAAAGTGCAAAAACCACCTCTGTCTGTCAGTATCTGTGATAGTCCTGTCATAGATTGTCTGTTATTTTCCTAAAATCAGTCTCCAACATGCCTGCAGGAAATTCAGCAGTTTAAAATAAACTGCATGATCAACAGATTTAATAGTATTTTGGTCTAGATACTGGCTTTCTTAGCCATCAGTGTACAGCAATATGTTATTTAATAATAATCAAATAAATATGTGGGCAATACCACTTAGTCTTGGCTATTTGGACTGTAATGTTATTTAATAATATAACAAAGAAATGATTACTGAAAATACTAAGGCTGTGATACGCTGACTGCGTCCTGACGTGTAACCTAAAGAATGCATTCAACCTTTGCTTTTAATAATGTTAACAGTTTTTTAGCAAACCACAAAATGAAAGAAAATGTCATTTCCTATTGAGCAGCCCCATTCAGCAGGACTTGCTTTGAGGACATGGGAGTCATGGTGGAAACTGCTGGTGCCTGCTCGTCCAAATGAGATCAGTGCTGGTAATAATGAGAGAGGTCAAGTGGAGGGGGCCGCATTATTTCAGTCCTCAGCCAGGCAGACGGGGCAAGCATGCCGGTTGAGTGTGCAGTCAGATAAAGTCCAGACGCACAAGCTCACGCCTGCCCCTTCGTTCACCACGACCCAGGGCTCCGGTCCGCCCAGAGACTAACTCCGCTACGATGCAAACAATTGCTGCGTCTTGCACTTTGACCCTTGACTCTTGACCCACACGAACACTAGATACGTTTAGGGTCTATTCAAAGTCTGGATGATGTTCTAACAGTACACACAAAGGAACTTTAAGACTAGCTGAGCAATAAGCACGCTTCGGTCTGTTTGCAAGTCTGTGTCCTCCTCCTCTGGCTCTGTTTAAAAGATCTCACCTAATTCTTCACTGTAAATCCAGAAGCATTTACAAGATCAACTGGGAAGCGATAAGAATGGTGCACAGTGCTCAGTGTTATAGCCAATAAAAATGTTCATGTTCATAAAATAATGTTGTGAAGTCTGAAATACAAGGAGGAAGACCCTGTTAAGTGCACCAGTGCCCCACATCTTTTTCTTGCTTTAACATGTGCAATATTCAGTTCTCTCTCCTCCTGTGACCTCTGTAAATAGCCATCACAGTCCTGGTATCATTCGGTGACCTCCATGACATTTCATGAAGCACTGAAATACTACAGCAGCCTCCAGCCCAAGGACATGCTCATCCTCACCGTCAAGCACTGCGGGTTCAGATAGGTGAAGAAATCCTTAATATACAATAACAAAGAGACTGACACGTTAGCAACACAGCTGCAGCAAGGGTACATTTCAAGGCCTTCGATCAGGAATTTAGCAGCAGCTAATGCTAATGCTAGCCAAATTAGTATCAGCTTTTGCTAACCTATTTAGCATCAGCAAACTCCAGGATAGAGAAGCATAGACCTCCTCTACTGAGTAACAGCACGCCGTGTCATAACACTCCCTGCACTTCTGCTGAGCAGTGATCTCAGGCCGGCTGTACTAATGTGTGTTAAGCACAGTCTGACAGTCTCCCCCCTCTCTCTCTCTTCAGTGTTCAGCATGCAGGCAGTGCCTGTAGGGATGACGAGGAGAACAGGCGTGAGGTGGGGGTTGGGGACATGGCGTGGGGCGGGGGAGGTGGTGGTGTGGTGGTGGTGGTGAGTCCGGGCTGGTCCGAGGCCTTCCCCTAAACAAACACGACGCCTGCCGGCCAGGGCCCTTTCATTAGCCAGGCAGCCAGATCGATAAGGCACTCCTGCTCCCTTTTATTTACCAACCACCACATTTCTTGTGGCTGAGTTGTCTTTTTTTAATAACCAGCCACCCTGTTTAACTGCTTTATTCGGGGCTCTCTGCGCGAGACCATCTGGTCCCTGGCCCTGTAAGACTCTCCTAAAGCCCAGGCCTGACAAGCAAGAGATATGTCAATGCAGTCCGCAGCACAAAGCAACATCTGCCGTGCCTGACACCCACTATTGTATGGCCATTTAATCTGTCCCCCTCCTCCCCTTCAGCGCCACACAACAGCCCTCCGTATTATGTTTTGCCACTCAATTAGCATTATCATCGCGCTGAAATAGAGGCCAATTTACCTTTAATGACATCATTGTTAGATGAGTGACAGTGGGTCGGGGCGGCGGCTAACGCCCGATAAACGGAGGCTGGCCTGCTACGCCCCCACTGGCCGGCACCGGGGCCAGCAGAAAGGCAGACGGCCAATCACGGCGGCCCCTCCTCAACCCCGTCGCCACCAACATTGTTTCCTGCAGTTCACAGAGGCAGTGTGGTGGAAAATTGAGTCCAGATTCATTAGGTTTCCAGTGCGCCGCTAGAGTCAGTTAAATTGATACATTTCCTAACAAAATTGAAGTGCTTTTGTGCCGCCTGCGGATGGCTGGTGACCTCGGCCGGCCCGCTGAGCAGCCCAAGCAAGCTGATGGATCCATTAGCCCGTTTAGTCTGGCTTATTCCTCTCCCTCCATCTCTGACTGACACTGTAAATCTGAACCAATTTCAGCCTCTAATCACCATTACAAACCCCCCTTTCCACTGTCCATTTGTTACTCTGCAATTCGAATACACTGCACAGATTGGTCCAGAAATCCCAGTTTAAAGGTGCAGCCCTCCCGTTTCCTCCTGGCTAAATGGTTCATGACTGCCGAGACCTGAGTCCTCCTGCTGAGAGAGAGAGAGAGAGAGAGAGGGAGGTACAGCAAAAGATAAAAGACAGAGGGAGATGTGGAGACAGAGAGAGAGAGGGGAAGGGAGTGAGAGATAGAGAAAGAAAGACAGAGAGGAAAACCAGAGATCATGAGTCAGTAATACTGAAAGACACGTTAAAAGATAACTAAACATCACCATTAAAAAACACAATGTCTTCATCCAAATCCCCACAGATAGTTAGGAAATTAAAATGGAATAGCAAAAGCCAAAAGCAGGAGGAAGGGAGGAGGGAAGAAAATCGAAATAAAGAAGAGAAAACAGATGAGTGTGAAATTCAGGGAGCAGAGGAGCGGGCAGAGCTACGGGCCACCCTGCTGGCAGAGGCACAGGAGTGTCCTTTGAATAACAATCACGTTTACACCTCCAAAACATTTCTTCATCCACTACCCCATTTTTACACCCGCTTTTATCAGCCCACTCAAGCGTGCCACGCGGCGCAGGCTGGAGGATATTATTTCCCTGTTGGCCTCAGTCATATAACTCCGCTTAATATGCACTCTATAATTTAAGACACTCCAATAATAACCAGGAATGTGCTTTGCCATATTTTCATAACCTTCAACTTTGTTCGACTTGGAGGAGACGGTTCGCAGTGTTTACACTTAACAGGTAAAAGAAAAAGGTTTGGAGGATGTGACTGGTAAACGGGTTGGGGGGGTGGGTGGGTGGGGGCAAGAAAGTGGCCATTCATAATTTATGTTCCGTAATTCTCAGCACTCAATCGGGGGGCTTATACACAAACCCGTGGAGTTGTCTCATCCTTCTCAATATCTAATTACTGTTGCTCCTTATATCCTCCAAGAGCAGTAGAAACACATTTTAATTGATATTGAGATGTTTATGCCCTCAGAAAGTAATTAAGATTTTCAATTAATCCCATCTAATTTCTGGACATCTTGTCTGGGTGTCCTTGAGCGTCCGGCGATTAATTCCCTAAACCTCCACAAAACGAACCAACTTCAATTATGCCACGCTGATCGCAGCCCTGTAAATGACCTCATCTGAGGCTACATCAACATTTAAATTAAAACCAATGCAAACTCAATTAAATAAAACCAAGGTGGCACAGCCAAGCACAACCAATGGGTCGCTAGAGAGGCCGGGCCGGCTCCTTCCTCGCCTCCCCGCTGCATTATCTGAGCTACAGTTCTACAATAAAGATCGGCTGCACTGCAGAACTGCTCTTATGAATGTGTGAGCTCTCGACAGGAAGACCAGAGACTCCAGAGTGATCAATCCCACCGTTCCATAAGAATCAATTAAACCGCTCCTTCCCCAGAAAGTTCAGACTCCTTCAGGCTGGGGAAAGTAATGAAGCTCTAACCTCTTCCAATCCCCACACTGCTTTAGTTTTTGCTGTTTTTCTTTTTATATATTTTATTGTACGGTCGTATGAATGCGTTTTCCTATTTGTTTATTTATTTGGCATTATATTCCCAGTGTACCACAGAGCAGGCTGGAGCCAACCAAAATGGGAGAAAAAGAGGCTGCATTCATATGACAAATGTAGACATGGTGCCTTTTTGCCCTCAAAATCCTCAGAGTATTCTGTACACTATGCATCTTATGCATTTTATGCATTACCACAGAGGAATGGAGAGGAGCTCCTCTGAAACTATTTATCCCGGCAGCTCCCGAGCCCCTGAAACACACCAACACGGTGCGGCAAAACCACGGCCGCTCCCACCTCCGCCGCCATGCCAAGAAATGCGAAGAACAATCCCTGTTTTCCTGGCCTCTCGCTGGCCGACTCCCCACGCGCGGGGAGTCAGTCGCCCCGCACGCCCGCCCAGCGCACGCATTAGGGATTAGGGTGACATAATCTCAGTGGTGGCCTGAGCGCAGGGGTGCTGAATAGGTTTGAACCCTCTATGCCACGCGGAGATAACATTTGTCACTGGGGGTGCCCCTGCTCCCCCATTCATAGATTAGTGGACTGGCTCCTTTCAGCAAGTGAAATGGCTTTGGCACCACAGCCTGTTTAGGCTCAAATGGGCCACTGGAACGGGCACCATCTCACGCACGTTCCTTCAAGAGAGCGTGCGCTCGCGGGTTTCTGCTCAATGCAGAGAGCTGCAGCTCTTTCTGCTGAGGAAGCTTGGTAAGATGACTGTAATAGAGGCCAACACGCCAACGCAGCCAACAAAGGGCGTGGCGAGATACACTTAATACCCTGACATTGGGTTACATGGCCACACAATGGCAAGTTCCACAGAGAGAGGGCCCATGATAAATATGAGTTTAGTGGCCGCATTATCAGCACCGCATCCTTAAAATGTCCTCCCCAGAAATATGAGGGAAAAAAGATACTGCCTTTACAAAAGGGCACCCATTTGGTGATTAAATGTGTGTGGGTGCATGTGGTGTGTGTATGTGTGTGTGTGTGTGTGTGTGTGTGTGTGTGTATACACATTTATGCTACTTTCAATTGTCCACATCTGGTAATTCACAGTGTGTATCATCAGAGGTCTTTTTTAAGGGACTCTGATCAACCAGAGCTCAGTCTGCACTTCAGATTTAAAGAGATTCTTTGCATCCCGAAAGGGCAACAGTGGAAATGAGATGTGACATTTTATTTGTGCTGTGCTCGCGCTCCACAGTAAATAAATAAATCCCCGTCTGTGACAGACAGAGTCTGCCTTGCACGGTCGCCTCACGCCACACTCTCTGGTTAACTGTCACACCATTAAATTGTCTCTCTCTCAGACATGTCGCCTTGCTGATTGGTTAGCAGATGTAAAGTGAGGGAGCACTTGCCAAACAGTTTGCGGAAGCATGAAACTGACATTGCGAATCACACGCGAAACCCTGACTTTGCTGGCTTGGAATTGATCTGCATTTAGGCCAGAGGTGGGGAGGAGTCGAGGGCTTCAGGCCACGTAGAAGCGAGAGAAGAAAGTTGATACTAGCATTACAGTCTGAGAATGTTCCGGAAGTCTCCTCTCTTTCCCACCCCCTCGGCCCCTTAGAACTGATTTCAATTTTTTCTTTTTTTTTTTTACCTGCGGTGTACAGAAGTCAGCAGGGCCCAAGATATCGCTCAGCTAGCAAGAGTGTAGTTATTGCTCTTTCATGTGTAGGATCTCTCCATTCACCCTAATTAAATTGAGCTTTTTAATCTGGCTCTTTTAATCCCAAGTCTCGTGCAGAGGGACCTGGGCGATGTGATTCTGAAAGGGAGTCCTCCACATTCCCAGCCTCAACCTTATCTTCACGCGGCTTCACCTCGCTAATACAGCTGGAGGTATGTGCACTTAGGAGTAGCACAATTAGGCCTTTGAGCTTGCTGCCTTTATGTACCAATTCAGCTTGGAAACTGCATGCAAACTGAGGGAAGGTGTTTCAGGTGAATGGAAGGAATTACAGTCGAGAGGTGGAAGCAATTTAACTTTTTTTATTACTTCTAAAAAAAACATAAAATGGCTGCCTGAAAAGCTTTAAGCTGTCTTTGAACAACTTTAAGGTAATCAACGTGTATGATAAGAGACAGGAACAAATAAGGCACTACTATAAAGAGAACCATTTTATTGGCCTAAAATCAAGGAGCTTTAGCTGTTGTATGTACTAGTTCCTGAATCCAGTAAATATTAGATTTATTAAGCAAAGAAAGATTGCATGCACTTTACATAGCAGGTGTCTAAGAAATCAGAACGTGACATCTTCTGCGGCTCAACCAATCTGCATGAGCTAATCTTGGCCTGCGATAGCAAACCCCGCCCACTCCACAGTCTTATGGATGTGCACAAGGAGACCATGGAGCTTGGCCTTTAAGATCCAGATCAGGCTTGGCTGTGATAAGGCCTGTTCTAGCTGGGGATCCAGAGATAGAGGTCTTACCTGAGAGTCATTTTCAGCATGATCGCCCTTATCTGAGCTAAGCTGCCCTCCCCGGCCCCCCTCACCCCTCTCGTACCTCCAGCCCAGACGCCACCGCCCTGCCAAGGACAGGAAAGCCTCCTGCCAAAGATGCTTGTTTGTGAGGGATTAGGCATGTTTTCTTTTTCCTGTTTCTGTTACACTGACCACGCTCTGCGCCACTGCTGGCGAAACGCAACCCAGCGCAATCGTCCTAATCAACACGGGCCTCCAGCCAAAGCCTACGACCCGGTGGAGCGACCCGCCCGGCCTGTGGGGTGTGACCGTGAGAGGAACATGCACACACGCACATTCGAGGTCAAATAGTATGCTTTCTTTCAAACGGATGTACCATGGTAGAGCAGGAAAGGGAACTTAATTGCTTGGAAAAAGATGAGAGTCTCTGAGAGTTGTGTCCCTGGGACGGCACCGCATGTGAATGGAACAATGCTTCTTTTAGGCAATTACCTCATTAGATTGAGAACAGACTTCCATAATTTATCAGGCTGTCGAGATTAAAGTAATCCACAACACAGAAAGTCAAGAGCTGATTTCATAATGGATATTTTAATCATGTTCCTCAAAGAGAACGAGGAGCCTATTAACTTCCCATTTCAATTTCAAAAAAAAAAAATGACTTTGCGCACCTTTGAAATTACAAAGGCATCCCACAAGATGTTACTGTGGATTATTTTGAGCCTTTAAAGAGTCAGACATAAAATGTAGGATTTTACATATGCAGCAAGTACTTATTACGATGGGGAAAGAGAACTGGAGGTTTCAAAAACAGTGTTTATTCCACATAAGGCTGAGTTCAAACATTTTAAATCATGCACGGAAACACAAGCTCACTGGGACTAAGGGTGTTCTAAATAGCAATCGTATCTGGAAATGCCCACATTACCCTACATACAGGACCATTGGGGCACACTGGGGGATTCAATAAGGTTAAAAGTCTGGTGAGACCTGTTTCTATGGCAACAACAAGTTTATCCAGCATATTTACATCTTCATCTCTTGAGAGGGACATTAATGGGAGGCTGGAGACCCCAAACTCAACATCAGATCTTACATTTCACCCATCTCTCTCACTCTTACTGTTTCACTCTTACTGTCTCTCTCTTACTGTCTCACTCTTACTGTCTCTCTCTTACTGTCTCTCTTACTGTCTCACTCTTACTGTCTATCTTACTGTCTCTCTCTTACTGTCTATCTTACTGTCTCTCTCTTACTGTCTATCTTACTGTCTCACTCTTACTGTCTATCTTACTGTCTCTCTCTTACTGTCTCACTCTTTCTGTCTCTCTCTCTTACTGTCTTACTCTTACTATCTACCTTAGGCTACTGTCTCTCTTACTGTCTCTCTCTTACTGTCTATCTTACTGTCTCTCTCTTACTGTCTATCTTACTGTCTCACTCTTACTGTCTATCTTACTGTCTCTCTCTTACTGTCTCACACTTACCGTCTCACTCTTTCTGTCTCTCTCTCTTACTGTCTTACTCTTACTATCTACCTTAGGCTACTGTCTCTCTTACTGTCTCACACTTACCGTCTCACTCTTTCTGTCTCTCTCTCTTACTGTCTCACTCTTACTGCCTCTCTTACTATCTATCTTACTATCTATCTTACTGTCTCTCTGTCTGAATCCTGTTTTTCTTTCTCTCCTTCTTTATATTAAACTAACATGCTATTTAACATGCTCTCCAAATCAACACCGATCACACAAGGCTGAAGCAAAACAAATTCTGATGGCGGATAAGGCATGACCACGGCAGTGCAGATATCCGTTAAACACCGACACGGTCCGGCTTGATGCAGCTATCGAGGACAGCCGATAACATGACTGTAATCCATTTGTCCGAATTGAGGCACATTAGAAACTCAAATAGCCCACATTAGCAGCTAAACGTCTATCTCAACCAGTCAAAGTGATGGTAAACAAACAGCGGCGGGTTGGGAACAGGGCGACGGAGCGCTGCGGGGACCAGTCTCCAGGGGCGTCCTGTGGAGACTCCTCCATAGCTACCACTCTCACAGCTGGCCCTGCCAACCGCACAGAGGATATTTTCAACTGAGCAGGGACATCCTCTCTGATAAGGCTTGGTGTTGGAGGTGGAGGTGGTGTAGACAACACAACAACCTTCCACGGATGGGGAATAAATGCCAGTCTCTGGATGCCTGATGGATTTGTTCATCTGTGAAAAACAACATACATGTAAAACAAATCTACGAATCCAGCTTGAGACAATTTCTGGCCAAATATATTACATTTATGTCTAAACTGATAACAATCACAATTATGTAGTTCTCGTATAAAAGGGCCTCAATACACGCAGGGCAAAGTGTCCAGCACTGTACTCCTTACAAGGAGATGCCTGGCTAACTAAGAAGGCCAAAAGTGAAGGGGCAGAGCCAAAACAAAACTTCTCCACTCAGACTTCTCCACTCAGGCCCTGGTTGAGCTCCACCGCTCCTCAGCCCAATTATGATATCAGCCAGATGATAGCACTCATGAGTATCCTCTTCTAGAAAGAGCAGAATAAACTCAAAAGCTTCTTATCTTTTTACCTAAGGATAGATCGCTCCTCAGCGGGTAATTCATCTTCAACCCTCTATGGAAAAGAGGCAGGCTGTGAGCTGACAAAAACACTAAGAGGATGTTTCTGTGTGTGTGTGTGTGTGTGTGTGTGTGTGTGTGTGTGTGGGGCTGGAAGAGAGAAGGAAGGGTAAGGTTATATTGGTCAGTCCTATATTGAGCAGTGAATGGAATGATCGGCTCTTTAAAAGGCTATTGTGGGCTTATATTGGCGAGAACAACCATATTATCACATGGCAGTGCTACGGTCCTGAAGTCAAAGTCATATCCGATCATGATTGGCTTGGTAAAGTGCTCTGATGGAAAAAAGCAGAGGCCATTGCCTCCCCATCTCCATCGCACATCACATTGGCATATGCGGCTCACTGAACCCTGGTTTTGGCCAAAATTGAAGAGCTTACACAGAGGAAAATAAATAGGTGGCTGAATAGCAATAGCCCATGCCCCTGCCCCTCTTATCAGTGGGAATCTAACAGCCGTGGTGTTTCAGAATTTCAGTTTAGCTTCCGATTAAGGTATGTCCCGGCATTTTATTCCCTACATCTCTATGCTTCATAGCTCTCAAAGACTTCTGGGTAACTGCCTATTATCCGACAGTTCCACTCCACTGACCCTGCCAATAAAACTTTTCATATCCCAATAAATGAACTCGATTGCCACGTTCTAAACATTTACACTGCGCTAACAGATCATCTCCAGACCTTGGAATTGGCTAAATTCCCTTTTCCTGATGAATATATAGAAGGAGATTAGAGATATGATAGCTTTTCAGATTGCTGCACCCAGAGAAATTAGTTTAGCGAGCGTTTACAGGGGCTAAATTGGAACCATTAAATAGTGGATTGAATTGATAGCACATCCATTGTCTCCCCATCGGTATCACTGTAAAATCAATTAGCCGTCGCTTTTCCATTCCCAATAAAGTGTGATTGTCAGGCATGCAGTGCTACAGACAGCCTGACAGGCACTTTGAGAAGAACACCATGTGAAAACAAATTTGTGCACAGGGCAAATGGTAGTAAATGTGAGCTGTAATTGGGTGGGAAAGTACAATTCTCTTTATCAAATGCCAAATGGTCATGGTATGGACTATTTAGCCCGAGCTTTGGCGATTCAGAGAGAGAAAAAAACAACTCATGAATTCTTCAGAAGTTGCATTATAGCGAGAAGACAAAAATCAGAAAAGACAAAATCTTTATTGATACTGTGATCTGAGCATGAGGGGCTATATAAGAATATGCATGTTATATTAAAGTCACTGGAGATTTAAAGTTATATGAATGTTTAATTTAAAATCTAAGAATGAGTGGTGTTCAACATCAGTTCATATAATCTTTCTCTTTTCAGAGAACATTTAAGTTATTGTGTGAAATCAGC
Source organism: Brachyhypopomus gauderio (assembly GCF_052324685.1). Lineage (NCBI taxonomy): Eukaryota > Metazoa > Chordata > Actinopteri > Gymnotiformes > Hypopomidae > Brachyhypopomus > Brachyhypopomus gauderio. Next base: position 17,366,013 of record NC_135216.1, on the reverse strand, counting down.
AAGTGTAAACAGCTGTAATAATCTGTAGCTGGGTGCTATGGTCAGCTAGCTAGACTGACACACAACTGGCAAAATCTGGCAAGAAATGTTGAGGGCTGTTGAAATATTGAAAACTGAGGGCTGATAATAGTTTTAAAAAATGACAAAATGTAATAATAAGAATTGTGTTGGTTTAAACTCATTTGACTAATGAAAGCAGGTCCTTCAGGCCCATATGATTCTTAATTGATACATACAGTCTAGTAACACTTTTTCTTTCATTTCAATACTTTTAATTTTTAATCTCAGTGACAATTATTTACTTCACAAGTATTTGCTGAATTAGATAAAACAGTCTCTGTCTTTTTTTTTTTGGTTTAAGGAGATTCATCTGTTTTGGTCATTTAGAGTGACCTCCTCCTAATTTGGTTCGACATTTTTCACTCCCCTTTCTCCCCATGAGGGAAAGGAGTGTTAATACATAGGTAAGCAGCTCCTTTTATAACATAACAAACAAAGCAGCTTCATGTTGCTGTCTTACTTACACCTGTACCAACAGAAAGTAAACAAATGTCTTAACTTTACAGCCCCAAAAAACTCACACGCTAGATTTATTACATATTACATTATTATTGTAATATTATTACATATTAGATTATTATGTTTTACACAAATTATACTTAGACATTCATTCTTGTTTTTTTTTTCTTTCTTTCATTAAGGAAGGACCACCATCTACTACTTAATAGCATGAAAATCATCTCGGTCTGTGAGCTAGACACAGTCTGGTCAGCCACTCCACTTCAGAAGCAAATCAAACCACATTATGCCTGTCAATTTGCCACAGGCATCCCCGGATGTCCTCTGAGATCACAACTTTCATCCCTTTTTGCCTTCTAATGAAATCAAAATGGGAATCCTTCTCTCCTTCGCCTTTGTGCAAGGAATCCTATTATCCTTACACTGAACAAGTCCCAGTACCAGATTGTTGAGACTAATGCCACGGTTTTTTGCACAAGACACATATGGACGCGCCAGCATTCTGAGTGGCGACGGTACCGCATATGTTGTGAAATGATGAAGGACGTGACATGTGGATATCACCGAACAGGCCCACAACAGATGAAGACCTGGGGAAGACCCAGGCTCCCAGCAGGAACGTGCACAGGCTGCAGGAGGAGGAGGTTATTAATTGGAGGCTGATTAAAAGTGTTTGTGCGTGGAGTTGCCAGGATACGTGTACAGAAATGCACTTCCTGCTCAAAAGCAACATGAACACTGAAATCTGGCATCTTTAAAATTCTGAGAATCAGAGCACTGAATTACAAACAAAGCCACAGAGCTGTTGTACTGTGTGCCACATGCGGTGTTTTAAAAGAGTGCTCTGTAGACTTTAAGATGTCTTCCTGGCAAAAACAGAGGTGCTTCATGCTTCTCCTGGAGTTTTGGTTTCAAACGAGATTGACGAGGGGTCAGGTGCTGGTCGGTGCGACCCTGGGTGGCCCCGGGTCACGAGATATCCAAGACAACACGGTGTTCTCTCTGTAGCTGAAGGGACCTTTAACGTTTTGGAGTTGGCGAAGGTGAGAAGGTGCACAGCAGGTTTTTCTCACGAACCTGGCTGACCCGGGGGAGGTCTTCCCGCACCGTGTCCACAGCTGATGTCCTGGGAGCTGGAAGGCAAGGCCAGAGAGGGGCTCACAGGTGCGGCACAGATGCCGGTGGAGTATGGAGGCTCTCGCATGGGGGGCCAGTGGGACCCAGGGCCCGCAGCAGAAGCCCAGACCCTTGGCTCTCTGCTTTCACATAGACCTCTTCACATCTGGTTCCCCATTTTCCTTCAGTAATTACCCGTCACACACACAGAGCAGATGATCCACTCCAGGCCACTCAGCACTCAGCTAGGAGTACTTAAGCAAATAGCTGAGATGGTCACAATTACAACATTGTGTAATTGTTCAGTATACACATATTCTAAAAAAAACAATAGGACAAATGAGAAAGCAGTCTTATTTTTCTTCACCTCTTTTTTTGGCAAAGATAATGTTTTTAAAAGGACCTAAACAAAGTTAACACAGTTTGTTGATGTTTGTGAGGCTCAAAACTACGAAGACACCTGAATGACACCCAAGTCCTGCACGTCGAGCAGGACTTTCATAATTACAGTGGCCAGCGCTATCAGATGGACCGAGTCAGATAAAGGCCAGGAAGCTAGTAATGGAAATGTGTTTGGAGAGGTGTGGACTCTAATATCTAATTTCGCCTAATAAACTATAACCGATTTAATCTCCACCTTATCAGGCCAAGATTTCACCACTTTCCTTTTTAATTGGCTATTTTGTAATCCTGATTCCCAGCGGGGCTGATGGGCTGTCTGGGCCTCTAGAGGACTCGCATGAAATCAGTTTGAAACGGTGTGTCAGTCTCGTTCTGAACGGGCCATCTGGTGGGCGCTCAGGAGCCGGGCGTGGAGAGCTGAACCCCAGGGTCTCGCCCAGGCAATGAGCAGCAGCTTTTACACAATGTGTTAATGCAAATTTATTAGAGATTTCCTATCAGCTGCTCTAATCTACTTTGTGGTCTCCTCTGAGTCGGCTCATGCT